>NC_142522.1:36215951-36398451 GCF_964205215.1 Stylophora pistillata
ATGTCACTTATCTTAGCACGTGTCTTGATACGCAGAAATTTGTAGAAAGCTCTTTTGAACTGAGGAAGCCTCCATGCGTATAGATAAGGGTTAATACCAGAATTACATAACACAATTAAGAATTGCAAATCCCGCAACCAATGGATCAACACACAACTACAGCCGGAGCAAAAATTTAACAAATAAATCATAACACAGGCTGGCGTGAACGAAGCAAAAAATGCAAGAAGCACAATCATCAATGCTTTGGCTGCCTTGCTGTCCTTCTTTGTAATGACAAGATTTTTTTGGCTCTCCTGTTCGACCTGTTCATCAGATTCCGTACCCTTCCCTACTCTCCTTTTTCGCCAATATCTCGATCTCTGTCGCAGTCTTTTAAGTATTCCTACATGAACAAAGATTAGAACCCCAAACGTGCTGAGAACAGCAGTGTTTGCAAAAATAAAGGAGTAGAATATGAAACCCAGTTCAAAGTATACAAAGGAAAACCCCAGCGCTGCCACCCAAATTGATATGGATGTTACAATAGCGCGCTTGGAGGTAACCATTGTTTTGTACTTCACTGGCGACGATACGGCCACATATCTATCCACAGTAAGCGCCATGAGTGTTAAAATAGACGCCGTGCATAAGATGAAGTATAGAATATGTAAGATTTTGATGTCTACAATGTCAAGTTGAAGCGCTTCGCTGGTGTGAAAAGCAATTGAAACTGGATCCATAATCGTTCCCACAACCAGATCTGTCGCCGCTAGACTCAGCAGGAAATAGTTAAATGGTGTTTTCAAGTTTCTGAAAGGATCCTTTATGATGGCCAAACAGACGAGAAAGTTTCCAGGAATGGTTAAAATTGTAAGGAAAACTGAAAAGGACGCTGTGAAGTATGAGAGCGCTCTTGGAGGACCAATGTTTGAACACATACTTGATGCCGATGGCAAACCCATCTCAACTTTTTGATTTGTTCCCGAAGGCGCTGAGCCCGGTTTCGTGTGCGCAAATATTACACTTGTTTAAATTTTGACTTTACAGCGAGTTGGAAAGGTGTTTTCTGTTGTGTTATAGGAAGTCACTACTCCGTTTTGCTGTTTTGGAATAAACTGGAACTCCTTGTCCCTTCTAAGCAATATTCCGTATCGAACTAACCAAATAATGTTCCTAAAGCTCTCTCAGTGGAACAGTTTCTTTGTCGATTCAACTTATTTAAATGATTTCCTGCATGTGCCTGGTTACGATTTGTCAGCCTGTCTGACTTTGTAACTCAAACACGAATTGTTATGGTGCTGCATAGAGGGAGGGAAGTCGCCAACAGATGATTACTTGAACACAGCTTCTAGCTTCCACCTGAAAGCAGTTGGAACACGAGTCAGTTGAATAAAGTCTGAGATTTTTGTCTCGCCAGCTGCTTATTTAGGAAAGTGATGCACAACGGGAAATCAACCATTAGTAGAATTTATCTACATCCGTCAGTCCTGCAGGAAAACAGTTTTCATTTACACTCAGTAGAAAGTACTTATCTAACTAACATATGCATACGTGGGAAGATGGAAAAAACAGCATTTACTAAACAACATGAAGCTTTTCGCATTCAAGTTAATTAAATTTTGAAGTAGTTTGTTAGGAGGAAAAATTAAACGAATGCGTTTTGACAGGTTACATATTCAGTTCAATTCAATTATTAAGCTTGCAATAAACCAAAATATTCACATCACCTAAATTATAATAATTGATCGAGGTTGTATATGTACTATTAGCGTAAACATAGGCAGTTTTGGGAGTCGGTATAATATTTTTTCTTCTTTCGCTTTATTAGGTGATTGTGAGATAAACAGCAAGCGAGGATACAATGGCATAATGTTCAATCGCTTATTTAATTACCCTCAGCATGGCGCCATATATTTGCAGTACAAACATCCTGAGTTTTGATGTCTCCCTCTAAAAAAAACAACTTTCAAGAAGTCTGTCTTTTCAGAGTGTCTAACAATATTGTTTAATAACTGGAAATCGTACAAGAAAACAAAACAAAAACAGAAAAAAAAAACAGAATAAAGCAGCTGCAGTATCTCTTCTATAAGTTTTAATTTCAATATCAGGTGAATATTCAGTTTTCTCCTCCTTTACTGTGGCGATATTTTTGATCAACCCATAATCGTCAAAACAATTCTCAGATAAATTAGACTTTAAGAACCATCTTTATTCATGCAGTAGAACTTTCTCTTAAAGTTTTACGCATTTAATATTAAAAGCATTTTCACCGCTTTATTTTTGTTCCGTCAATTTATTTCTCTTTGAGATAAAAGCTAGCGCTAAGAAGTCACAACGTTTCGACCTCTCTGAGGTCATTTTCAAGTGAGTAAGTTTTCCAAATCAGCATAAATATGTTGAAGCAAGTTGAAGACGATTATATGTGGCGAACGCTAAAATATGTGAAAAAGTATAAACAATATACAATGGAAGAGAATAAAAGAATAAAATAATAAAATAATCGTAACACGAATTGTTCTAAACAAGTAGTTTGGCGTCGTGACTTCTTAGCGCTAGCTTTTATTTCAAAGTCGATTTCTAAGAAACTACTTATTAAAATTTATCTCTCGTCTGAAAAAAACCGCAATGGCTGTGGATCGTCACTAGAAGCGCCATTACTTAAAGTCTAAATAGCTTAAGTGTCATTTCATTCAATTTTTAACATTTTTGCATCTATTTTCACAAGTGATTCACCGGAAAAAGAGTATCTCTGGACAAATCATTGTCTATTTGACAATTTGACATCTGTTTTAGCCTTTGTAAACAGACCTTACACCTTCCTCTCATCAAAATGTCAGTTCTTGTACATCCAGTTCCAATTCTCACATCCTGATTTTTTATAGCTTTGTATTTTGTTCACCGAAGTGCAAACGTAGTCGTCGCGATCAAAAGAAGCGGTCAAATTATGATGTTTTATTTTTCCTTGAGGTAGGAAAAGGGCTGAGAAACTCTTGTAACTAGCGTATTTTACGGTTAAGAAACAAGAAAGTAAAATATAACTGTAATTATCAAAATTGGCGCTGCGCGTTTGTGACGTCACGAAATTTTGACCCTCTAGAGCGATTAGGACAAACAAACAGGCTTCTCGAGTGGGCGATGATGCGCCCATCTGTAGTTCAAACGCCTCTAAAGCTCGTATTATAAATCAAAACGACGGTGTTCCTGGCTCAAAGCTTGAGCAAGACCAAGAGAACTATACAAACACACAATTGAAGCGTTGGTTAAAGTGTTGGGGCTTGAAATTAAGCAGAAAACGAGCAGACCTCATCGCACGTGTTCGTGACAGCCTCAAGTCGGGAAAACATTATGTTCTTGATTCAACTATAGATGATGGGCGAGGAAAGGAAAAGTAAAGATGATGGGCGAGGAAAGGAAAGTAAAGTCGATCTCGTGAAACTTAAGGATCTAACAGTTCAATGTAAAAAGGGGGTTGACAGGCCTACACAACTCACCAGCGCGTGTTTAGAATAGCCTATTCAAAGTTTGGCCCTCACGAGTATGTCTTTGAGCGATCGCCCTCTTTTTTAAGACACGAGTGGCGGATTTTTGTATAGTTCGCTCAGTACTGGTTGTGTTTCTATTAAATGCCAGTGTCTCATGAGAATTTGCTTTAGGTTTGGCACTGATGGTTGGTATTGTGTAATAAAAGGCACGATTCGTTGGTTCGTCTTCGCCGGTTTCTGTTGAAGAGCTACTTTCCTGTTTTTGACTGAATTCACCTCTGAGAGAGGGTTGTGCTAATGAGGGCCTCTGGGTAGCCTCTCTTTAGCAAATGCGCTTTGAAATTTGCAATTGTCTCCTCGAATATTGTCTGAGAGGAGTTTGTTCTGAGAAGTCTAAGGGCCTCTCCTTTTATGAAGCCTTTGTTAACTCCTTGTGGGTGATAGGAACTACAGTGTGCATACTGAACTGTCTCAGTTTGTTTAAAATGAGTACGCACATCAAGGATTGCGTCCTTTTCGAATCATTCGCTTTTATAGATGTACGTGTCCAGGAATATTGTTTCCTTATCGGAAATTTCAGCCGTAAATTTTGTTGGGTGATGATTGTTTGCTTTTTCAGTGAAACGTTCTATTGTTGCTTTGTTTGTACTCCATAGCGAGATGATGTCATCTATGTAACGTTTCCAAACAAGCGGTTTGAAAAGGCTTTTGTCAAGAATTTCAGTGTACAGCACAAATATCAGTATTGTAGTTAACACTACCAGCTGAGAAATTCTTTCTAGAACACGCATTTACCCGGCATTGACAAAGTTCCAAGTCATGCTTCGGCTTTGGGAACGGTATGAAGCCTCTCCGACCGTTTTAAGCATTTCTTTAAGCGAATCTGGCAGTATTTATGGATATCTTGAGTCATTTTTACATGTACCCCAACAGCAATGCCTAGTTGCAACCATTTTAGAAAGTTAGAGTATTTTTTGAGCGAAAATAGTCTTAATTCTGACACGTTTCACATACAAGTCCTTGTAAAGACTCCGAGTGTTTCTCTTAAACCAGCGGGGGGTCCAAAGATGACATATCTATTTTTAGACCTGGCGCGCAGCAACAAAGTGAGATATCGATATTACATTAAGAGCCGAAGTAAACTTGATATCACATTTGAAGAAAAGAATTAGGAAAAGAAAGAGAAAACTAAAATGAAATACATATAAGGACAAAATATCAATGAAAAGAAGCAGCTTTTTTGGGGTCTTCATGTTCTGAATGTCCCTTATGGCTAAGGATTTAAAAGAAGTAGTGTTCTCAGCTTGGACTGTTTGAGTTGGCAGTTTATTCCATACCCGAACAGTTCGTATAAACAGAGAATAACGGTGCGCCAAAACACTTGAGGGGGGCTGGAGCATGGCATGTTGGATCCTTGGTCTAGGAGCTGGTTGGATAGAAGATGGGAATTCAAGATCTATGAGATTGTTTTTGATTTTATAAAAAGAGTCGCTTGGGCCAGCAAACGTCTGGATTCCAAGGACTGGGAGTCCCAACCAAGCTGATTTACAAGATCTTGTGAGTTTGTAGATCTCTTGTAATTGTGCGCGACGAAACGAGCAGCCCGTCGCTGGACTCTTTCGATAGTTTCAGTGTCCCTGTTTGTGTGTGGATTCCAGGCAGCGCTTGCATATTCTAGTAAAGGTCGAATAATTGCTTTGTAGGCTCTTTCCTTGACTTCAGGCGTACACGGTTGTAAAGTCCGTTTGACCAGCCCGAGAACTCTATTGGCTTTGTTGGAAGTTTTGTCACAGTGTTCTTTCCAATTTAGCTCGCTCGTTAATCTAACACCCAGATAATCAGAGGAAGTTACATGTTCCAAGACCTGACTATGCATGTAATATGGTAGTATGACAACGGTTCGCTTGTTGGTCAAGGATATGTGGTTGCATTTCTTAACATTAAACTCCATCTGCCAAAGGCAGGCCCATGAAGTTAGTCTGTCAAGGTGTTGTTGAAGGATAAGATGATCCGCAGGCGATACAACCTGTACGACGAATTAGCCTTCACGATCAATCTGGACGAGAGCTGATCAAACTCAGTCTCCGAGCTTCAACTTACCGAGGGATTCCAAACTTCTGTGTTATCATTAGGCCGAATAGATTTATTCCACAATTGTATATGTTTGTTGTCCTAGAGTTGAAATTAGTTTACATTTCTATCACAGAAACATAGGTTTTCCTCAAATCTAAACAAAAGAGACAAAAAAAAGCCACTATGCTCAGTACTTAATAGAAAATACGATTATTAAGTTTTTTGGAGAGCTTCTATCAGGAAAACCGTGAAAAAGGGAAGAAAAAAATCCGGCGTGTGTTGATCAAGAGAGGATTGATTACATTCAGTACGGATACACCCAAAAATCCAAAAAAAAAAAAGATCCCAAGTTCAAGATTCATGCTCTTAAATAGGAAGTGACATAACCTCAAATTACTTTTTTTTAACTAAATTTAGTATGGTAAGTATACGGCACTATTCATTACCATGCGAGGGCCAATTACTATAACTAGCCAGCTAAACTTTCCTATTTATGAAGCGGGGATGTTCTGGTTAGAACCGTACTAATCATTAATCACTGACCGCTAAAAACTTTTGGTCTGATTAGTTTCAAATTTTAATTGTTTGTTCATGTTTGGCGCCCGCTTATTTTATTTTGGGAATTTCACACACGTAACACTACATCTGCTTCTTTTGTTAATGACTTTCAAGACTGCGTGATTTTCTTAACAATCCTTGCGTTTGTTTGATTGTTTGTTTAGTTTCTTTTTGGTTCGTCTATGTATCTGTGCTTTTAGGCAAGCGGCCGGAAGCCTATATTGAATGAAGGTACTGAAACTGTTATACGACCCTTTAGGGCGATGGTACTAAAAATAGTTTTAGAATATTATCTTAATTAGATAAGAGATGCACAGAGACAAGATGAAAACTGAAAGAAACGTGATTCAAACGACCTTTTGTGGGGGGAAACAAACAGTTTTACGTGGCCAAATTCAGGAAATGTTATCTGGTGTAATAATCAACATTTTGCTAATTTTTATGAAAAGTTTTGCGGATTGCCCAGATCAAATAAATGTAAATAATTTTCACGTAGAATCTGTGCTTAACTGGCAGAATTATAATTACCTTGATAGACCTGATTGCAATTTCTTTCGCATTTCATGATAATGCTTCACTTTTAGATTTGCTTCAATATACGCCTTTTATCTGTAATTGGGCGAAAAATCCCTCACTTGCTGACATTTCAAATCACATTAAATAAAAGACTCACTGCTTAGTTGGTTATAATTACAATGAAAATCAGAAACGTACTTTGTATAATATATACACTCGTGGCGAAAGCAGTGAATGAGACAGACTGACTGACGCTTTACTCTTAAAGTCCAATCTAATGATTTTGATACGAACCAGGAAAACTGGGTCGAGTACACGAGGTCGAGGTCGTGGCTTGTTGGTAGACTTCCCAGGAGAACATTTGAACTTCTTAATGATTAAAGGAAAGGGAATCGAAACCTGTCCAAAACAATTCAAAGTTAAAAAGAAACCTTTGGTGGACTTTTTTGCAAAGAGTTTCTCATGAAGTTTCAGCTTGGCCCCCTTACCTTGGACTCAGTCGATTAAAAGCTGAGACAGGAAGAATCTCGGAGGGACGCAATATGAGGGGGGGGGGGGTGTTGGGGGGTGTTGCGGGTGGGTAGACCGCTATAGAGTGTGCTTTTATAAGTGGCATATTATGCTATTTGCTTTGCTCACTTTTTTTTCTCAAAGTATGTTCAAAATTATGCTGTTTTTTTTTTTAATTTTGCACTTTTCCTTGTCAAAATCTTTTTTCAGAAATAAGCACAAAACAACTTAAAAATTGTTACAAACAATTACAAAATGGTCAAATTTCATATTTAATTATACCTTCTTTTGCTTGAGTTACACACTTCCTCTGAGTAAACAACAACGACAACAACAAAAACAAAACAAAACAAAGCAAAGCAATAGCAAATAACTACTGCACTCCATTCCAGACTAGAACAACAGGCAGCCCAGACTCTATCACAGGCTCTGTCACAGGCTCTGTCACAGGCTCTGTCAGAGGCTCTGTCAGAGGCTCTTTCACAGTTGATTCATAGAGTTTGTATAGAGTAGTCTGTATGAAGGTAAGACTATTTCTTTGATTATTTCACACAACTTTATATTTACGGAGCTCAAAAGCAAGTCCAACTGAACCACTATACAAACTCTATAATAATCAACTGTGAAAGAGCCTGTGACACTGAGCCTGTGACAGAGCCTGTGACAGAACCTGGTCTACCTGTGCTAGAATCGGTAACTTGATGTATTAAAATGTATGATGTTAGTATCACATTGGTTATCTATTCCACGCTCATGACAAGACGAAAAACCAAAAATTGTCGTTCTTCAACATGAGCAGAGCTTTGTGGACCTGACTCTTCTACGGTCCTGTGCATAGCATGTTCTGCGCGTGATCAAACTTTTAAGGCGCGAGGGATTCTCTAAACCTGTACACCGGCACTCACTTGGTAAAAAAAAAAAATAATAATAATATAAATAAACACGAGAAATAAAACGGCCCGTGGCACAGTATATTCACAATGTCAAGCCGTTCACCGTGGGGAGTGAGATTGGTGTTAAACTAAACCACACAAGCTGGTTGAAATTTCAAGAAAGTAATAACAAGATGAAGCTATTCAGATAAGTTCGATAGTTAAAAATGTGAGAATCCAATCTACTCGAGTCAGAGGCAGACCCAATTAGGTATAATACACGACATGTTTAATAACTTGAACTATAGCACTTGAACTATAACTTCGACGAAGGGCTAACGCGCGAAACGTCAGCTTTTGTAATCGTTATGGTGGCCAATTTACCCCTTCAACTTTGTTGATATATCCAAATTATAGCCGAGAACGAGTTTATCCCAATAGACACCATTACCTCTCTTTTTTAAATATTGAGACAGGGATGAAAAACGTCTGCGCCTGCGCCAAGGACCCGCGGTACGTAACGCGGGCTCAGACGCGCGCTTCTGTAAACTCAATAAATTTTGCGGGAAATGGACAGCCGTTACAAAAGTTGAAAAAATAAGGAAGCCGTTTAAAAGATAAGGTTTTAATTCTCATTTTTGAAAAGAAGAGAAGAATTTAAAAAAATTGAGAGGGTCTACAAATTGTACAAAAATTGTTCTCGCGCCGAAAAACCGTCTTCGCTGCGAAGTTTCCATACGGTTGCGAACTGGCTCAATTTGCGGAAAACGTTTACAGTGTCGTGTTGGCTTTTTCTGATCACTTTTTTGTCCCTTCATGCAAAATGTTGGTGCGTCGGTAAAACAAGGAGCAGTAAAGAAGCTTTTTACGGAAATTATAAGCCCCTGCCACTTGGTTTGGCAAGAGCTGTGAACTTGCCTGAAGAAACTCCAGTTTGTTTACATCATCGTCGAACGATTGAAAAGCGAGATGATCGCTGCTCATAGCCGTTTTCCGACCGACATTCCAATTAATTAAACTTAATTCCTGTAAGCCTTTTCGAAATTTTGTACATACAGGGAAGAAAAAAAGCGAGATATCAATCAGGGAGCAAGTGGTGTAACGTTAACGCCTGTGAAATCAAATTTTACTAAAGTGCCGAAGGAGACTGAGGTATGGCGATAACAGATGGATTTCGTTGTGAACTATGTTGACTCAAACTCATGCATTTGGTTTTACTTTGATTTACATCGAGGAAAGTGGCTCTTTAGGATTGGGAAAATTACGAAACAAGAAGCCATTTATTTTTTAATCAACGTTAAATATCTATCATTTCAAAACGAATTACTGTTAATTTTACATAGGTAAACTTCCACTGTTTTAATTAAGCTAATATTTGAGAGAGGGAATTTTTCTCTCATTAATATCTTGTAATAGTTCCATTATTTACTGTGTTGTCAAAATAGCTTTGTTAAGTTTTCATAGCATTAAATTATTTTGGAATTTACTTTTGTGTCTGTTATTATCACCATTCAAATTTAAGACATATACCAATAATTTTGGTTACGATGAATATACGAAGTTCACATATTGGAACTGCGGTTATAGATACGTAGGATGCACGATCCTCGCAGTAGAGAGCGCTATTAATGCAATAGAGAAAATCAGACCTGAAAAAAATAAGGCCTGTACGGGGTTCGAACCATTGACCTCTGCGATACTAGTGCAGCGCTCTACCAATTGAGCTAACAAGCCAAGTGGGAGCAGGCCGTTAATTTGATTCGTAATAAACCCGTGATGATAAATCAGATACGATGAATATATGAAGTTCACATATTTGAACTGCGGTTATAGATAAGTATGATGCACGATGCTCGCAGTAGAGAGCGCTATTAATGCAATAGCGAAAATCAGACCTGAAAAAAATCAGGCCTGTACGGGATTCGAACCAATGACCTCTGCGGTACTAGGGCAGTGCTCTACCAATTCAGCTAACAAGCTAACCGGGAGCAGGCCGTTAAGTAGATTCGTAATAAACCCGTGATGATAAAGGTTCGAATCCCGTACAGGCCTGATTTTTTTCTGGTCTGATTTTCGCTATTGCATAAATAGCGCTCTCTACTGCGAGGATCGTGCATCATACGTACCAGTAATTTTGATCAGTCATTTACCTTGAACCAATTGTTAATAGAAACCAACTCAAACCAACCCATCCTTAAATTCCACCCCCATCATATCAATCAAAATATTCAGCTCAAAATTTTTTTAACTCAAAAATATATTTTTTGGCTCCCTATACCTAACCTCTTCTATTCCTTTTACCACCTACTTTTAGTACTAACCAACATGTTACCCATCTCCCTCATTCCTTTTCCTCTGATTATGACTGTCTCATCTTATTTCATTCTAACCTTCCTTATTATTAATATAAATATTTGTACTACCTTGAAGTGGCTGCCTTGCAAATTGAATATAAAAATAATGAATATACAAATTTGTCAGAGAAATCCTTAAAAAAAAAAAAAAAAACAATAAACAAACAAGTAATAAAGGGCTTTCCAATTTTCTAGAGACTAAAGATTCCTTTATGGAGTCCTTTACAATGAAAATCTTTCATTTTCCTTTTTTTTCTTTTCTTGTGCATCTTTTTGTCTTGTATTTCTTCATTTTCATTTTATTTGAAGTGTAGTTATAGTAAGTTAAGAAAAATTTGACCAACTATCAGCAGGTCAAAGGAATACCTTGTAGATATAGAAGCAAACAACATAAAATTGTGAAAGTGTGGACCTTCAATGCTAGTATCCATTTGAACTACTGATAGTTTATATTTTAATGCTGCCTTATGACTGACATAACTGCCTTGCAGTTTGTAGGTCCCTCAGTGCAACTTCTCTATAGGGGAATCCTTGTTTACAATATTTGCCTCATTAGCATAAGCAATTCAGTTTCTGATGGAGCTAAAAATAAATCAGTTCTGAACATCGAAAGGTCAAAGTACGATTAACTCAGCCAATGAATACGAGCCTGATGCATAGAATACTTTTTGTGCAACACGGGTTTAAAACCTCAAAATTTTACATAGAATGTATGAGCTCATTAGCACTTTTGCCACCCAGAAATTTTGCAGTTTTTGGACTATTTCTCCTTGAATATTACACCCAAAGAGCTAAAATTTTCACCGTGTACTAAGGTTTTCTAGCTCTTTAGCTGCCTGAAGTCAATTTGTATCTAACATGCTTCCTTCTTTATGCAAAGCCGTATGCGAATGGGCAAAAATGTAAACAATGACGTCAACATGAATCCGTCAATCGAACAACAAACATTGTATTTTCATCATTTCACACTTTCAACTCTTGCCACCCTCACGCTTCCTTTCCCCTTAATAACCCACTATTTTTGTGGAGATTTGGGAACCCTTTCATTTGGAATTCCATACTTTTACACATGTAATACCACAAAGGTTGCTAGATAAATCGAATGCATTTTTTTAAAAAAAAAGTTTTTCTTTCTTAAAAAGGTAAAAAAAAATTCTATCCAACCACATCAACATGACAATGTCACTTTCTGGTTCTTTCTTAGCACTATTTTACAGTCAACAGTTATTGGCAGAACAGGAAGCAACTCATGTACACTTATTGCCCTTTTGTTTATCAAACTGATTTATTCATCCAAAGTGGATATTTCTGTAATAAGCAGTCAACTGAGTCAGGTGTGGGTGTACCAGATAATTGTTCACGGAATATCTTACTAGGCAACGGGATCTGTGATTCAATCACACAAAACTCCTCAAACCTTTGGTGTGCTACAACCTCTCCAAGACCCTAAATCACTGAACAATAGTCATCAACCATACCACTATTGGTCCTAAACTCCCTGTCAGCATGAATCCTGAAACAATTCCGGCTTCTGTTTTCATTTGAGTTCCTACACCATTATACTTATTCCACCTTTCCCAGGAAGTTTTCTTTTTGATAGCACATCCACATCCATATCACTGCTTACAAAATCTTCAAGTTCAAGATAGTTATGTTGACGGAGAACAAATAATCAATGATGTGTCAAAAGTTAAATCCAGTTAATAGTAGTGTATAACTTATGTATTCTTCTATTTATTGTCATGTGTTTCTATTTCTGTATTTTTATCTCATAATGTCATTTCTGCTTTTAAATTAATGATTTAATATTTAATTTCTGTTTCTTGTATATTTATTGAATCTTTTGTTGAACCGAAATTTATGTAAGATGTTTTAGCGTCCACACACTGCCCGCCGAGACTAGCTATACTATTTGTGGGTAGTGGCTGATTATGTTAAGTTAAGTTTAACGCCATTAACATAAAGGAAGGAAGGAAGGTTTCAAAAAACAGGAAGGAAGGAAGGTTTCTACGAGAAGAATGGATTTCATGTGGCTTTTGCTGAGTGGCAGCATTCATAGGGTCTCCTCTCATACCATATGGAAATAACTAATTTCCAATACACTCTTAGGACTGTAACGAATGTTATGTTCCAGTGAGAGCGATATGCATGGGGTAACGCGATAGTTTGCATCGTTTTTGATTTGCAATTGTTCATGTAACACCGTGTAGGATCGGTGTGCTTTCGCTTCGCCTTGATAAAAAGTTCCATTTTTCTTCGAGATTCACATTTATTACCAAATCACGGTACTATTTACCCTCTATCAATTTGAATCTTAGCTTATTATCTAAAATGGAGATAAATTATACTAAAAGAAATTAAGCTTGCAGTGTTTCCTTACCGAGTTCTGAAAGTTGGCTCTTGTGCAAGCAAATAAACATTTCCCAAAAATAATACGTTCAACATGTCGACGAGTTCAGTTTGCAGAAGTTATTTTCAAATAGCGTCCTTACATTCCAGTCTGAAAGGCAAAATATAACCACGAATGCGCAGTTTAAATTGCTCCGACATTTCGTTGATCGAACGATCGAACAACTCGCCAACCACCGACAACAACATGCTCAGGCGACGCATGCGCAGATGATTTTGATCCCTGTCGATCATTGATAGCACATAAAAATTCATGCGTTCAGACGGACGACCGCTGAATTGAAGTCAAGTTCCTACAAAATTTGAGAGTCTTGCTGTGCAGTTGTGTGTTGTGATTGTTACTTTTTGAAACGGTCTGTGCTCGGAAAAGCTGTTCTGACCCTTCGCTCGCTGAACGGATACTTTATTTCAACTAGCATTTAACGATTCTTCGCTCGATTATTTGAGTTTTTGTACATTCAAAACGTGACGACTTAGAAGAGAAAAAAGATCATGTTTTGTTGTTACAGCCTGCCTCCGAGATCAGCTGTGACAGTTCTGCCACCATAATTCGCCATTGAGTTAATGGCAGCTTCGTCTGTTTATAAGGAGAGTTGCAGAAAAGACTGCTGTAATTAACATCATGGATAACAGTTCAAAAGGAGAATTAGAGGATGGAAGTGTTCCGGAAACCTTGAAACCTCCGCCACGCTCGAAGTCGCGAACAAAGTCAGTGGACGAACTTTTGGCTCATTTAGAGGAACAGAACAGGTGAGTCTTCACAGGATTGCTGAGATTTATTACTTTCTTTTTTTGTGTGAATAAAACGACGGCAATTTAAAATATGTGTGAGTGAGTACTTAAAATTTGCGATGTTTATTTTTACCCTTGATGTTTTGAGATATATATATATATATATACTGTTTGAAAATTATTGCCACAAAGTATGTTAATGTGTACATTGAGTTACAATATCAGAAATGTTTTGTGACCATTAATCGAGGTGAAAAAACTGCCCCCCTATATCGAAAACAGAGCCTTCAAGATGCATTCTTCATCTATCGACCTGAAGATTATTCATATCACTTTTGCTTAATCTTTGTGGACTTTTTTTTGGCAAGCTCTACTATTCCTGTGACTTTATTTCCGGCACGTGAAGCTCCTATGATAGTATTACTCAAGCGGCCAAAATATTGCGCTAAGTTGAAGTAAAAGTATATCAAAGAAAAGGAACCTTTCAAATAATGATTATTTGTTTATGAAGCAGATACTTTTAACTCTACAAGTTCTTATAGCTAACTAAGTGAACGCACTAGTGAGTCATTGATTAGATAACAAATAAAACAGTCAATTGGGTTCAAAATTTGCATATTTTTCAATCTGAAATATTACAGCTGTGTGAAAAGGCCTGATTGTAATTGTTTTCGGTATTGCGTAGGCAGTCAAATGAAGCATGTGATCAATTAAGAAAGAGTAACATGAGGAAAAGTAAAATGAAAAATAGGTCATGAATTTTCCTTCTTAAATTACCTGTGCCTATAAATATTTATCATTTGTTATCATGGCAAAAAGTGATTCTTGATTAGGAAAAGGATGTAATCTGATGGCTCTCACATAGTGAATGTTAAATTTGAATTGATAAATCTTTATTCAATTTTGTGATCATTTTTTTTTATTATTATTTTATGATTGCAGACATATTTGCATTTTTACAAATGTGTTATATATCAACTTAATTTAAAATAAATCTGAAGAATGTCATATCATATGATTTTACCCCATGCAAAAAATCTCTGGAAAATGTCATTTGCATATACACACCAATTTACATCCCAGATTTATTTCCACGGCAGCCATGAATCTTCCCAGCATACATGCACATTTAGCATATGATGCCTGGCCTAGATATTTCAGTGTTTTAATGAAGTGCTTCAAAATTTCCACTTTAAGTAATAATGTATCACATTAATTTAGGACCATTTCATGAGGTTAACAGTAAAAATTTTATCACTCTTTTAGGTTGTTGAGCAGTGATTCTAAGGCACTGACCACCATCCCAGATGGAGCATCTCCAAGCCTTGGCAATAAGAGATGGTCAGCATGCAGTACAGGAAGTAACTCTCTAGATGCTACATGTGACAGTCCAGAGACACCAGACAACCATGATGAGTTGTGTGGCGAAGCAGACACTTATCACCAATGGGGACAACTCATTAACCATTGGTCTGATTCTCAGAGGAAGAAACCAAAGTTTATCAGAGATATGGTTAGGCGAGGTGTTCCTAATGCATTGCGTGGGATGGTATGGCAGTTACTTTGTGAAGCAAGGGATTCTCCCCTTAGAGATCAGTACCCCCAGCTTATTAAGGTTAGTTGCAGTCACTTGTAATGTTGTAATGTGAGTATAGTGAATAATTTCCTGCAAATGCATGGCATCTGACCGTATTTTTCTTTCAGCAGCAATCGATTGATAATTGAATTGTAGTGTTAAGTAGTAAATTGTTTCACAACTCTTTAAAATCATATTGCTTATTGACACTTTTGGAATAATTCTTAAGGAATATCTTGGTATATGTCAGGACTTTTTTAACTATAAAATGATTTTCATAATATGTACATTATGTAAGGCTTCCTATATTTAGATGCTTCGGTTTATCATGAAAAACTGTGAAGCTGCAGTAATCCCACTAACTCAAAAAGCAAAGGGAATAAAAAGCAGTTTGGATTTACTAAAAGTAAACATTACTGCTGGAAATGGGCATCAAGGAAAATGTCCTTTAATTCAAGTTTGCAAGATATCTAAGGTGACTGAGTTCAAGGAAGCAAGTTTATTATTTTTTTTTATTGTTTGGTTGGCAAGCTACAACTATCAGCTTACTTGCAATTTCCTTTCTTTTTAGTTGATCAATTGATGTATCAGTTTTAAAAGAAGTCTCTGTTTGATATTTAAATTTTCTCATGTAATTTCAGAGCAATTCAGCATGTGAACGGATGATAAAACGAGATATTGCAAGAACCTTTCCTGATCATTCATTCTTTAAAGATAAAGATGGTATTGGTCAAGGAACTCTTTATAATGTTATCAAGGTAAACATGTGTGTTAACACTATTTGTCTTAAGTTTATGCCAGACCAATTAAACATTTTTTCCAGTTCTGCTACTTATTTCCAACCTAATATGTCTAATGTAAACATGAGACTGGTGTTACCAAATTATAATATGTGCTACTAAATCATTGACTCAGTGGAGGTTTGCTGGTCTGATGATGGTGTTTCATGCTTCCTGTGAATAAATAAAATTTATAAAGATTTTATGGAAACTGTTGTAAGTTGTTTCCACATTTTTCTTCTACTTTCCACCACGTATAAGCAATTTAACCCTTTCTACCCTGACATCAGTTTGCATATTCTCCTTGCTGCCTTCCACACATTTCCTAATCTGCTGACGAGGAGAATTTGTTCAACATTCAAGAGCTTATTTAGTTGGTGATTATTTCCTCTGCAGTCTATTCTTGTGACCTTCCTGTTTGATTCAGAGATGTCACACTGTAGGGTTAACTTGACTAGAAAATTTTGTAAAGCTTGACGTACCAATATTACCAGCATGTTCTTTATTTTGCTTTCTATTTAATTAGGCATACTCTGTGTGGGATAAGGAAGTGGGATATTGTCAAGGTAGTGCATTCATAGTTGGCATATTGCTTATGCAGGTAACTCTTTCATTTTGTTGGCTAGTGTGTTATAATTGTTTTTTTGTTTTTTTTTTGTATCATACATTTACATGTTTGTACAAGATAATGTTAAAACTTTATTTTTTTATATTGTAGATGCCTGAGGAAGATGCTTTTTGTGTATTTGTAAAGCTCATGCAGGATTATAGAATGAGAGAAATATTCAAACCCACAATGGCTGAACTAGGACTTTGCATATTTCAGCTGGAAAGCATGTTGCAGGTTTAAAATAACTCTGTTCATTAACACGGTCTGTTGTTATTATTATTACTGTTATTATTATTATTAGTTTTACTTAAAAGTAAAGCAACTTTTAATTTTAATACTAACAGGATTATGGTTATGGTGTGAGTGCTAAACTACATCTGGTAGATCACACATAGCTGAGCTAAATTTACATGCTTGTGTTATGCATTGCACAGTCTACATGTAACTGTTTGTTTTTGAAAGAACCCCTCCCTATACTTTTCAGGAACACCTTCCCCTTCTGTTTTCACATTTTCAAGCCCAGGTATTTCTAATTTCAGAATATTAATAATAGTAGTTAGTATGTAGTTAGTATGTAGTTAACATGTAGTTAGTATGTAGATTTTAAAGTGCTTCTTTAATCACAAGTTCAAAACTCTTTGTAGCCATTTGTAAACATTTCTGTATTTTTCCTTTGTTGTCAAGCAAGCTCATGTCAATTCCAGCTTGGGGGGGGGGGGGGGGCTACTGTTTTGGAGGAGCAGGGATGGTGCAGTGGTGAGAGCCCTTGCCTCCTGCCACTGTGGCCTGGGTTTGATTCACATTTAGATTGAGTTTGTTGTTGATTCATGTCCTTGCTCCAGAGTTTTCCCCTAGTCCTCTGGTTTTTCTCCCTCTGCAAATACCAACATTTTAAATTCCAATTGGACTTAGCAACTGTGGACAAGTAGAACCAATTAGAGGAATGTCCATTGCTAAATTCCCATTCCCAGGCTCCCTTACTCTCCAGCTTCCAAGAGTCCTTTGCATTTGGCTTGACAAATTGTGTGATGCACAATATTTCTTTAATGTATGCCACACAGAAAGCTATAATTTTGTATAGTGCCTGATATCTGTGTTTAAAAGAGAAAAAAAATCGAAACAAAAAGAAAACGAAAACAACTAACGTTATTTTAGAGAGACTAGCATTATTGTTTAGTACTTTCTCCATTACCAGGGATTCCATACAGCCATGTATGCATCATCATGGTTCTTGACGCTTTTTGCTTCTGTATTTCCGCTGAATGCATCATTTAGAATTATGGATGTCTTCATTTGTGAGGTGAGAGGTGACAAATGATTTTAGAATTCTCAACTATCCACTTTTTTTCTCTTTTAAAACGTTTGCGTGTACAGGCAAATAAATTTACTTTCAAAATCAATACCCTAGTCCTACCAAGGATAAACTCAGTCCATCAGTATTTAAACATTTCTTTGAAGTTGACTCTTTTACAGAAGTATCTATTGCTTTTTTTTGTTTAGGGAAGGGAGGGTCTCTTTCGTGTCATCATGGCAATGCTCACCCTTGGCCAAGATGAGATACTTGAACTCGATATGGAAGGAATGCTGAAGGTGAGTCAACCAGCCACCCAATGGGTGCGTAGCATTGTCACAATGGTAGTAAGAATTGGTCTTAGCTGTCCAAAATAGCAAAGAAAAGAAGCTGGAGGCTCCCAGTCTTTTAAAGCTGGTCGGCAGCAAACGACTTATTTCAGGTCTGGTCAATGTTTTTGATTTCAATCAGTGCTTAAGAAACGAAAGGTCTGTAACGTTTTGTTGCTCTTTTACCTGCACTTAGCTGGTGAAAGTTCAAGATTAGGGTTATGGTTCTTAATCAAAGAAGCCTCAGTCTATATAAGTTCGCTCTCCTTTAATCTGCCGAATTAATGTGACGAATCGCACTTTCTGTTCCGACGAACTTGAACCATTTGGCGACTAAAATAAAATGCGCAGGTTTTATAATTGTGTTAAGGGGGTAAGTTTCTAAAGAAACTGTGGTGCTTCGACGGTGGGGGGTAACAAGGTCATTTGGTTTTATCGACTAAGTCGATAATGAAACTTGACCACCGTGAAGAGTTTAAAAGCTGACGTTTCGAGCGTCAGCCCTTCGTCAGAGCGAATAATTGTGTCATGTCTCCCACTTGAGAATAGTTGATTTTAGAACCTGCCTTATTAGGTCTCTTTGGCTTATTGGCAAGGCAATTTATGATGGCTTTGAGTTCTCACATAAAAGTAGTTGAAGATACAGGTTTTGGTTTTGGCTGAGAAGACATTGCTGCCATCTACATATATATGTATTCTAGTCTTGTCACCTCAGCCACGGAAATCTTACAGCTGTCTCAGTGGAGCAAACATTATGAAAATTGATTGTTTGATTTTTATTTTATTTCTTTTCTTCCTTATAAGTATTTTCAAAAAACCATGCCAGACAAATACGAAGAGGACATGAATGTTTTGATGAAAGCAGCTGCAGAAGCCAAAGTGAGCACCAAGAAATTAAAAAGGTACATCCTCTGGCAGCTGTGTCGACTTGAATGACTTGTAAACTACTGATCTTTCCCTGCCCCCCTCCCAGTGGTGCCCTGTATATTCATGTCGGACGCTCTCTCAGGGGTGGGTCAATCCAATTCCTTTCGCGCGTTTATGTTTTAGGCTGGAGAAGGAGTACACGCGTGTAAAACACAAAGAAGCAGAAGACAACGAAGAACTACGACGATTGAAGACTGAGAATAGACTACTGCTCCAGAGAATCGATGAACTGGAGAAGGTTAGTACAGTTTAGATGTGTATATGACCACAGGAGGATAGCGTAGGCACTTTACAATTAACTTTGTTTTTCTTCACGTCCATTATCAATTTTGGAAGTTGCATGGGGTTTTAAAGATGAAATAATCCGATGTGATAAGAAAAATCCAGGTCTCCAGATGGGATTTGAACCCACGACCCTCCGTGGTCACATGCGCTGATCTAAACTTGGCTGTGTAGCCGCATGGGGTTGTAAAGATGAAATAATGCGATGAAATAATGCGATGTAATAAGAAAAATCCAGGTCTCCAGACGAGATTTGAACCCACGACCCTCCGTGATTACATGCGCTGATCTAAACTTGGCTGTGTAGCCGCGCGATGCGGTTCCAGTCCATACCCACAAACTGACCCTTGCTCACCATAGAGTCTCCAGAAACTCAGTGGTTGGCGCATCCGACTAGATCATGGAGGGTCGTGGGTTCAAATTCCATCTGGGGACCTGAATTTTTCTCATTGCATGGGGTTACTGAAATTTTACCTCAGAATAAGATCGATAAATTGTCACTAAATGTGCGGAACACTTTTGGTTTTTCTGTTCAACAGGAGAGTGCCAGTTTAGCTGACAGATTAATACAGGTAACGGCTGTTTTTGGTCAAGTGCAAGAGTTGTTACATCTTTGTCTACAGCGTGGGACAAAGAAACTTTCACTGCTATATGTATTTGTGGAGATGGTAAATCTTAAGCTGGGTGGTCGAATGAAGGATGTTTTACATCAGACACGAACTGGGAACAAAGATGGAGAGTTTTCGCACTATTGCTCTCGGTTTCATATCGCTAAGTTTCTTATCAATTCTCGTCCCATTTTCTTTTCAATGTCATTGTGGCAAAGTGTTCTTCTCCAGATCTTTCACTTCCAACTTTTTATTAATTTTAGGGTCAAATAACTCGGGCGCAAGAACAAGAAGAAATCTACGCTCTCAAGCGAGATCTTGTCCTTTTGAAAAAACACGATGAGGCAACTACTGCTGCACTTTTAGAGGCCAACAGACGAATAGAAGAACTCTCAATGTTTAAGGTAGTTAAATGCGTTCATTTCTGTCAAAGTACGGATCATTTTCGCTCTCTATACTAAGAGATCGTACGTACGTAAGATAATTGTGTGTGTGCCGATTTTTTTTTTTTCTGTACACGAGTGGATCAGGACACATCTGTCTTTGCCGAATAATAAATTCTAATTTTCCCAAATTTGTTCGGTCAAGATGACTTCTTCTCGCTTCTTCCCTTGGATCCCTTATTTCTTTACGATTTTAGAGTTGTGAAATAGTAACAAGGTCCACCTTGAACTTATGATCACCTTTGCTCAATTGGCATATTTCCCAACAGAGTCACATAATAAACGAGATGAGCGGGCGACAGGATGCCTCTCCTCCCTCCCCACGGGACGTTAAGATCATCGCATTGGAGGCGGAGCTGGAGGAGTACAAAAAGAGAGAATCTAAAACAAACCAAATGCTTAATGAAATGTCGAGGAGGTCACGAGATTTAGAAAACGAGGTTTGTTTTAAAGGCTGTTGCATGGGGTAAAAAACTAGGAGGATAAAGATGTATTTCAGTTGTTATCAAAGTAATGTTTTGTCAGTCGCGGCTACATGTGCTGCAAAGCTATTAAATAATCGCACAAAATAGACAAAGCACCTGTGCACGGTTGTAAGGGGAACAAACAAAAAGGCTAACAAAGGAAATAACTTAGAACAATTTACATTTGAAAAGACGAAGTAGGTACTATACGCACAAAAATGTAATTTACAGTTCATTATGAAGAATAGAATTTGAAACTTCGACATAGATGACATACATATGTACACGCCCAAACTTCGAGAATACCTGCGAGGTCTTTTAATTTGTTCATAATAGTAAGTGACTATACTGGTAATAAAGTGCTTTGTGCAGTACAATCAAGTGTCATCGTCAAAATATACCAACATTAGTCATTATGTTTTTTTTTTTATCATTTTATCAGCTACTAGCTACTTGTTACTTGCCTAAAATGTAATTTGCAATCTCCAATTGCTGACTATCTATTGAAGTGTTGTTGCCCGTTTTGCAGCTTTACCTCGCTAAAGAGAGTGCAGAGAAAGCGGCCGTTCCTCAAGTGGAGGAAGAAGTACAGAAAGATGAAAAAATTATTTGAACAACAATTGGTGGAAAAGAGTCGGATCGTTTAGCTGATATGTAACTGACGCACGCAAGACATGTGGAACATTCGTTTTAAGACGATTAAGTCATTCAGCTTTCATAGCTATCAGGTCTCTTGGATTGTCAAGGTGCCTTTATTGAGCCCAGAATACGAATAATTTGTATTAGATTGACTTGCGTATCGCTGTGATTTCTTTTCTTTTCTTTACATTGTTTTGTAAGGATAAGGTCGTTATGGTCGTCGAGACGGAAGAAGGGAGTTTACAGGTGAATTACCTGAATTTGTCTTTTGACTATGTTCAAAATGTAATGAATAATGTAATTTGATGATAAAAAGAATTAATTTCGTATTCATTATTAATAGTTCTCAATGTACTAAAGAAAGAAGGAACTTGGAATGATTTGTTTTAATTTTTCCTTAGTTTTCTCTGGTTTTGAAATGTTCTTTATGGGCAAAATATGACACAAAATGTTCAAAGATATATCGAGCTAAAGAGAAACACAAGAAAGAAAAAACATTCAATTGTTATCTGTTCGAATGCTCTTGTTACAGAGGAGAGTTGTACAATAGAAATAATTAAATTAAACTGATATCCCACGTCGAGAATTGTAAAAAGCGAAGGCTCGAAATGTTGATGTGGAAAATGCTTTATACGAGAAATTAAGGTATCTCAATTTTTTTGGTATTTGTATCTTAGATTTAAGAGTTCAAATATTGCTAGAGTACCTTAAAATATTAATGAAGAGTAAAGTTTACTTAATGGTTTAGTTTTGCATTGATTATCGTTTCAAAGAGTATGTGCTTGTCATTTTGAAAAGAGACTAGGCCGGGTTTCTGTGGTCAATAAATACGGAAATTGTTTCACGGAATATTGAAATGTTCAAAGGCTGACGGTTTCGAAAGAAACTGAACAAAAGCTCATCTTTCAAACCGGCAGTCTAAATCCCACAGGGATCAACGAACGCTTTTCATTCCACTAATTTATTCTTGTTTCTCTCGTTGCCATGTTCCCACCAATAACGTAGCACCATTCTCTGCCTTAAAAAGCACACACAAACCACAATTCCTCTATTCGCTCCGACGAAGGGCTAACGCTCGAAACGTCAGCTTTTGTAATCGTTGCGGTGGCCAATTTACCACTTCAACTTTGTTGATATATCCAAATTATATTGAAATCTTCAGTTGGGTTGCCTGTTCTAATTCAGTCCACAAAAATAAATCTGTGACCTCGTATTTCAAGGTTAATGTTATTCGAAGAAAATCTATTCCACATTCCTCAGTGTCGGTATCTGTGTTAGGAATACCTTTGCAACTAAGCCAAATAATCGGTAAATAACTTTTGTCATTCTCTTTACTTGTCAGATAGTAGACACTCAAGAAAATATTGATTGTAATTTTTTTTTATTCAATCTCTGTCCAAGCATCTTGCAAACTTTATATTATACTTAGTTCTGTGGAAAGGCCGGTTCCTCAGAAGAAGCGTTTCAAGACCTGTGGAAGTACGGAAATTCAAAAGTGAATCTAAAATAGCTAGGACAAACTCATCTTATTTTACAGATACGCTCCATTATCAGCTGGAGGGTTGATTCAACCTGCCTTCGAATATTTGATATTTATTGAATTGATAGCGGCTTTCCCAAAGCGGGCATGCCAGTATCTTAATTACGGTAGGTATTGGAATCACCCTAGCCTGCAATGCAGGCCTCTTACGAACACAAGAGCGCATGAACGTTGCAAGCTCGCGATTTTTTTATCCAACCGGCCACTTTCGATCTAGAGTTAGGGTGGGTAGTGGGGGAGATGGGTGGGGAAGTCGAGCACCCCGTCCCCTCTCCCTCTTTTTGACCGTCTCTCACCCCTTTGGTCACTCATAATCTTGTGCTGCCGTAAAGATCAAAGATGGCAGCAGTAATTATCACCAAGAGAACACTGGGCAACCGCTGCCAAATTTACGCCTGCTCTGCAGGCTAGACTCACCCTTTAGGCATCGCACCCATACAACTCTACCCTCATGCAGGGATAGCTCGAGTCGACAACGATGATCTTGATATATCGGGCCTTAACAGGATTGAATGTATTCAACGCAGGTGTGAAATGATCACAGTTTCCCGCAAAAGTCTGAAATGATAGCACGACATAAGATAGTTTAAAATAGCTGGAAGAACCTTTACAGATACGCGGAATACTTAAAGTGCTCCAAAACCGGGATAATAAAAAATTAACATGCTCGAGCACCAACCTTATGAAAGCGAACAAATAAACAAACAAAGAAAAAAACAATAGTTTGGCAAAGAAATAAAACGTTGATTGCAATAGCTTTTGGTTCTCACCTTTTCCTTTCCATTTTCCTGGTAAATCTGGAAGTTTGATCCGTCATTACTGAAAGCCAGTTTGTATTCTTTGACGTGCTCATGGAAAACATCGCGACCTTAACGACAATTAAAAATGAAAGCTTAACACGAACTAACTACATCACTTATCGTTAAGATTTTGGGTAATATCACAAACTGCACGCACTCAAAGGCTCTTGTCACGGGCTTTTCCTATTGATTTTAGTCTCCGAAAAATTTCGTCAATTTATTTTCTTCAAAATGATAAAATCGTGGTAAAGCATTTTTCAATCAAGAATGGAAACCGATCCTAAACTGTTTTGATTTTTCCTTACTGCGCTCTGTGTTAACTGAAAACTACCTTATATTTATGAATTGTTCGACTGCGTTGGCCACTAAGTGGAACGCCTGTTTATTATCAACTCCAGAGTTTGTTTAAGTAGGAAATCGTTGGGGTTACAAGTGCGCACCTAGCGAGAAAGCTGCGTTGATCTCTAAGTGAAACACCAGCCAATTGGAGAATTTTTCAATTGAGTGTATAAAAAAGTGCGAGATTACATTAGTTTCGCTCTACTTCGATCAGTGATTAATCCAAAAAAGTCACACCACTCTCTCGACCAATCAGATGCAAAACTAAAACCAATCACGATTTGGTCGGCCGCGTTTTCCCCGCGCTTTGGTTGCTCTATCAGTTGTAAGGATTGTTACGGGAGATAAATCACTAGCGTTATGAGTATGAATCCCCACGTGAAGGCAATAGCCAGCTACAGTTCCGGCTAACATGTTACAACTGCAGGTTTAGATTACCTTGTGTGGCTATTCCCCTAACTGTCTTGGTTTGGCCAAGATCAATCTGTAGCCACTGGTTGTCGCGAACCTCAGCGCACCAAGCTCCGATCCTTTTGTTGTCTTGGTCATCCTCAAAGTAAAGACGAGCATTGTCTGCTGTGGCTCTCCAATCACCTACCATGATAAGAAAAAACCATACGAACGCAAAACGCAAATAAAAGGAGGAATCATGTATCAACAGAAAGGACCTTGTGTGGCCCACTAGCTAATCAGCCGCACATAAGCGCAAAACCAAACGAAGGTAAAACGCAAATGAGAGAAAGAATCATATAGAAACAGACAGGTCGTTATGTGGCTCACCAATTAAAAATTACTTGTACATGAGAACAAAACTAAAAGAACCCGCAAGGTAAATGAAACGAGAAATCATGTGGCAGAAGAAAGGTTCTTGTCTAGTCCTGATATTTCATTTACTTTTTTCCTCCTTCGAGCCAACAGAGACGCCGCGCCAGAAGGATCCAAAAGGATTCGTAGTCCAAACCTCGATAAATGATAGGAGAAGTAGTATGGCACACGAGGACGGACAACTTCGAGCGAAGGAAGACATACACTCAATAAAAAATCTAAAAAGTTTAATAAAAAAACGTTTCGGTCCAAGACCTTCATCAGCAAAGTGCTATGCCTGAAGAGCCGCAGCAGCGGTGAAACGCGTAGCGCAAAAGCAAAGTAAAAGAGGACTTTCGTTTTTCATTTATTTTACTATATGTATATATAAATTTCAATTGAAATTTTTGAAACTGTTCACCCTTAGAACCGTGCGGGTGACCAGCATCCAATTTCTCCAAACAATATCACTAACTAAAGAATAAAGAAGCCCCCGATTGTTAAAAAATTCTCCTTGTCAGCACCATAGGAAATGTATAACGAACAGTCTAGAGGATATGCGTTATGATGTGTTAGGTTGTAAAGGGTTAAACTTTGGTCATCCTGTTACGCAGAAAGTTATGTAACTCGCCATTTTATGAGTGCACGGTATGTATCGAGTAAAACAGAACAGCATAGTGGATGACGGTTATCCCAATGGATTTCGTAATTACTCACTCACCTGGTCTGTACTCTGTTGAAGCACTAAAAGCACTGTCTGGAAGTTTGTAGCTTCCTGGCCATCCTAGACCGAGACCTTCTGAGCAAGCACCTAAGTGACAAAACATAACCATGCGATGGCAATTTCAGTCAGTGTCTTGAGTTTCTGAAATGTGAAAACGGTGACAGGGGTAATAAGGTTTTCAACTACATCTTTTTCCACCCTTATTATGTTAGTAGTTTTAAGACGAACAGGAATTTAAACATGTATTCAAGCTGCAATGCTAGTGTGCAAGATGGCAGAGGACCCACACCAAGTAAAAGAAGCCACGCCGCTTTCCCTTTTTAAGAACTCTCTTATTTTCATTTTAGTCATTAGTTTTCTATTAATATAATACTCGGACATACTTTAATTTGCTCTTTTTTATTGTGTTGATCTAGAAAAATTGTACTTCATTGATATGTAATTTCCTTTTTATTCAAATTTTTTTAAATATAATTTTAAGATAATTTTTAAATTTTTAAATTCTATCATGTAGTCTTAAATTTACGCAGGGCCCCTTTTGATACCAGCCTATGGCTGATGGGGCTACCTTGCCCAAATAAAGATGTTTTGTTTGACCCTTGTCTTACCTTTAAAAATACATTAATCGTTACCTTTAGGCTTGATTGGGTACGTATCACATCTTGTTTTGCAACTAATGCGGCAAGTACTTTCAGTCCATCCATTCGTTTTGCATTCACCACTGGCAGCCCACGATGGACAGCTTTTACGTTTATCAACACACATGAAGCCTGGAATGCAATGATCCGAAAAGTTTTTACTCGGTCATGACTTAAGAGAATCAATTAAGTATAGGTGGTGCTCAATTTTCTCTGTAAAAAGTTTCTAGTTTTTGTTGCACTTGACTTTGCCATGTTGTTCTCACTTCAAAACAACCCATTAGAATGGGAAAATGGAAAAAGTTGTTCGAAAGGTAAATATTCCCTGAACAGTTCTTAAACTGCAAGCGCATCGAAATTCAAACGTGTCTTTATGTTGTTCTTTTTCTTAACAATTTCATTTCATAATAACTTTTTCTATACCACAGAAGTCTTTTTACAACAAGAAATTGACAAATAAAGGATTTATTTAAAGGAACTTGATGCCTTCTGTAAAGAAATTCTGTGCCTGAAAATACAAAGATAGAATTAAAGCAAACATGGAACAGTGAATGCACTAACCTGATCCCGTCCTGTTCGGCAAAGTAGGTGGAACGGTTGGTATCCCTGTGATTGGTGGATTAGTTGGGTTTGGTGGCTTGGTCGGTTTCGGTGAATTAGTCGGATTTGGCTCTATCAAAAAAAAAAAGGAAGAAAAGAAAAAAGAAAAGAAGAAGAAGGATAACAGAATGGCGTTGGGAATTACTAGAAAGCCCATAAAACATCACACCTTAAAGGTTGCCTCAAGGGTCCTTACTTGTGCACTCATTACAGTAGCCGCACGTGTGAGGACATTCCATTTCCATCTTGACTGGATCAGAACTGCATTCATCATTTTCTGCACGAACCTTACAGTCAAATTTCAGATCGACGCAGTTATCTGTGGAGACGCAACAGACGCTCTAAGCATTTGAAGTCCTTGGTCGTATCTGATATCCCTTTCTTTTTTCCATACATAATAATAGATTCGACGAGCGAGATAATAGAGAATGACGCCCCTTGTTTAAGATAAAATGCTCGAGGTAAGGCTGGTGATTATCTGCCGATCCAAAAACCTCCGTCTTTTTTTGTAAATGCCAAACTCAAAATTAACCATTTCCTTAGAAAAAATATAATTTGAAGCATGCATATACCTGATGAGCAAAAATCACAAGTCTTTTTGCAGTGATAGATCAAACTTGAATGTTGGGGATTCGCACAGAAACCAGACCGCTTCCAACTGGCGCAATTCGCTGATAGAGCTCTGTCAATACAAATCTTGGGCGATGGGTCTAAAATTTAGAATAGGAAGCAGATATTTTAAGTTATCCTATTTTTAGTAAAAATAAAACATACCTCTTTTCAACATGATGTGCATTAGTTAGTGGACGATGGTATCATGTTTCCCGAGACGAAGTCGGAAAACATCAGGACTTGAAGGAAAACAAAATTAACTGTTTCCCCGAGGGACCATACATTAAGGTTACCGTGCACCTTCAGGGGTGTCTCGCGCGCAAGCGCTGAAGCGCGTCCGCTTTAAACACGAAGGCGCGCTATAAAAGGAGCCTTAGGTCCCACTGGACCATTTGTCAATCAACCGTTGTGTCATGTAGAACTCTTAGAGTCAAGTCAGCTTGAGCTACAGCTACTCCAAAGCAGTGAGCAACAGGCGCATTCCTCAAAATTGTTTTTTGTCTTCATCACAATACAAGAATTTTTGAGATTTGTATTTCCTTTCTCCAATGGAAACTGTCTTCATTTGTGGCGGTAAATTTGAGATCGAAGTAGGTGGTTCGCACGTTACCTCATGCCACCATGCTGGTGGAAGTAAACAATAGATATCTCATTAGCTCCTTTTGTTCGTCTACCACCATTTACATTTGACCCGCACACGTCAACGACGAGTGACTAATGAGCCAAGGTCTTCCCAGGGAAGACTTCCTTATATAGCGCGCCTTCGTGTTTAAACTGTAGATATCTAAACACTGAATCACCTTTTAAGAGCTACAAGTCAAAGGGAATTTGTTCGATTGCTCTCAAATTTGGACAGTAGCTATTATTTACATATAAACAACAAACACGGGTCTCCGAATTTGTTATTTCTAAATAGTTTTTATCAAGAGCAATTTTTGTACGATCACTCCACATTTTTTAATCCTATTTCAAAACTGTTCTGTAACTTTTCACTGAAATTGAATATGGCAAATCGCAGACGCGTGTTTTTAGCGCTTTGGCCCCGGAAACGGAGGAACACATAAATAAGCGAAAAACAAAATTCGCTTTAAGGCGGCTGAACACAGTTTTTGATACCTTTGTTTCTTTCACTATTTTCTCTAAAACCCTTGATCTCTCGGTCGCCAAAATTGGAAGAAAGCAAGTTAACAACGACGTATGTGCCGTTGCCATGGCGATATGAATAGATATAAATTAGCAATTAAAATCGGTTTTGTTTTTTTGTAGAAAATCTAGTCATTAAATTTTCTTTATAATTTGCATGCAGTGAGCTTGTAACGATACTCACAAGTTAACACCATTTTGCTAACAATTTAACAGAGAAATCTTTGATTATCCCTTGTTAAAGGTTCACTCGATTTTCTAGCATTTCCTTTGTTTAAAATCTATTTTTTTCAATACTCCAGTTACTTGTTTCCTAAAGTATTTCTGTGCCAAATTTCGTGAAATTGTAATGAGTGGTTCTCAAGAAATAGGCATATTTCCGAGGAAGCAATTTTCCATTCAATCACATTTTTTTACTTACTACGCATGCGCTACATTTAACTGGTTTCTCAGTTTCGGTAACGACGAAAAAGCTCAGAATCACTGGGTTCTTTGCACCGTTAACTTTTCTAACATATCTTTGTAACAAAAGATTAAATCCCTCATACACTGTGCCAACTATAGAGAAAAATAGCACAGACAGTGCGGGTACGGGTTGAGTAAATGAAATGGCTGCTCTGTGACGGCATGTTTGTTTTTTGCAATCCTTGTGCGCGCGAAAACTGTGTTCATCCACCTTAACATGTAACGTTCAAAAGGTGATTCGGGCGCTCGCATTTAGAAGTCGTGAAAAACTCGACAATTCATTTTTTTTTCAAAACTTTTGGTATAGTCTGATAGCCAGTCCTATAAACTTTAATTTGATATAGGGGTTTACATATCTACAGTTTAAACCGGACGCGCCACATCGCTTGCACGCGATACCCCTGAAGGTGCACGGTAACCTTAAGTGCTTTGTTATCTATTTAGACTTTCCCTTAAACAATCCTTTAGCAAATTTATGCTGTTGCATTCGGCGCGCAGCCAACAACTGCGCAATTGATTGCCGGTCGGGATAGATCGGGGACACGTGACCAAGAATCAACCAATCTCAGT
Organism: Stylophora pistillata; assembly: GCF_964205215.1. NCBI lineage: Eukaryota > Metazoa > Cnidaria > Anthozoa > Scleractinia > Pocilloporidae > Stylophora > Stylophora pistillata. The sequence continues at coordinate 36,245,623 of NC_142522.1, forward strand.
GCTCGTTTTGTGAGTGAAAGTCTAGGTATATAACAAAGCTTCTTATTAACCCTCTGAGCTGTCTCTAACTAGACTAAGATCGTAAGTAAAATCAAGATTTCGTGGACAACGCTGATTGTATAGCATCAAACAATATTAAATATGGTGTGGATTGAAAAAGACAAAATTTAGCTGTCGCAGCAATCAAAATACAAATGAATAAAGGCTGATAGTTTCGAAAGAAACTGTTTGAGGCTGCGAAAGACGAAGGGCTCCGACGAAGGGCTAACGCTCGAAACGTCAGCTTTTGTAATCGTTACGGTGGCCAATTTACCATTTCAACTTTGTTGATATATCCAAATTATCTCGTTACCCCTACCGACGCAGCCCCAAACAGTTTCTTTCGAAACTATCAGCCTTTATTAATATTGAATATGACTTCACAAGTAGATAATCATTTGCAAATACATTTGCAAAGGCGAAAGAGTAAATAGATTGTGCTATGAAGAAGGTTTTGATCAGCTTGCAACCCTTTAATAAAAAAAAGGGAAACGAAAACAATTTTCCTGACCAAGAGATTAATAAACATTGGAGTGACTGACCGAACAGAGGCAAAGAAGACTAGTTTTGCTTTCATTTATTTGGTTTTTTACTCTTCGTTCATGTGGCCGAAAGGTCAATTGCTATTGAGAGATCCCTCCGTTCGGGAGGTCCTGTTTTTGAGTCTCGCTTCGACCACTTAACGGACAGGTAGTTCCGAGTTCTACTATTCAGTTCAAATTCCCCAAGGTTATATGTTAGCATATTTTTCTATAGTCTTTGGAAGTGTAACTTACCAGTGCACTTTTTGCACGTGTTACACGTGTGAGGACAGTGCTTGTCCATGTAATCTTTGTCGGAGGAACATTTTCCGTCAGAAGCCCATTTTTTGCACTCGTATTTTAAGTCAATACAACTATCTGAAAGCAAAAAGAAAAGAATCTTTGGCATTTGTTTGGCCTGTACTACAGAGACAGCATCGAAAATTCATTGTAGTAGAGCACTCTTCATAAGACAAATAAATAGATCTGTTTTTTAAGTCTTTTCTTGTTCAGATCAATTAAATCTCAACAAAGATCGATTGCAGTATTTTCCAAAATCTTAGTGTTTCGTTGGGAAAAGTTAGAGATCTTTCAGATGTATCTGTTATACTTACTAGATGAGCAAAATTCACAACTTTTTTTGCAATGGTAAATCAGGGAGGAATGCTGTTTGCAGAAGCCGGCATTTTTCCAGCTCTCGCAGTCGGCTTTTGGGGCCCTGTCAAGGCACCTCTCTGGAGCAGCATTTGCTGGAAATAGAAACCAATGCAAAAGTTGTCCGGTTTTTCTTCTAGCATCTGTCTCACTCTATCTCTAGGCAGCACGTTTGAGACAGTGAATATAGTACATGGTTCAGCTAATCAACAGGATCTTTAAACTCAGTTTGTAAAGTCGGAAGTTCTAGGTTCAAATTATATTCTCAGGTGCAGAGATGTCAGATTGTTTTTCTGAGTCACACATCCACGACTAAAGTTGAAATATTGACAGAACCTCTTTTGTTCATTTGAATTACCCGAACACCAACTATGCTTTGGTCTCAGGTCAACGACATTGGGTAGTTTAGAGGGTGAAATTTCTATCAGTTTCAACAACCCGCAAAACGGTATGTGGCAAGACTAAGAACTGATTCGAATTAAAATTCAGCATTAAGTTGATTGTTGTAGTTCACTTTGTTTTACAGGGACTAATCTTAATTAATCCAGCACTTGATATATTAATTGCAAAAGCTAGTTAAAGAGATCACTTACCGATTGTGTTTCTTTTAACTCGACCTGATTACAGATGAATTTACAAATAGTTAACAAGTGATATTGACCTTGATGGGAACTGTATAAACTTAAGTGAAGTTAAAATTTTAGGCCAATTTTACTGATATTTGGTTGAGTAACAGAGAACTTAAATTTGGAACCTGCAGAGTAAGCTTCATAATCAAGTTGAGGTCTTTTTCTTTGGTTTTCCCTGAAGAAAATCACCATTGGTTTAAGCATTTTAATAAGTTAAATGAGTTGTGACCGATAACCTGAAAAGTTTTACCACTCATTTTTTTTTCTTTTTTACGTTTGTATTTGTTTTGCATGCTCTTTCTTATTCCCATCAATTCTACCATGAAGAGATACTTACTGGGACATTTGTACATCCTGCGCGCCTGTAATGCGTCATCGTCACTGAGTTTGATATACGGGGTCTTCCCATTGAGTGGTCTGATTGGCTCCAGAGTCATTTTTCCATTTTTGGAGAAAGCCGTCCATGGGTAATGCATTATAGATGAGTAATCATACGGGACCCCGTAGTCGATTACCTCTGATCCTTGAACTTTCTTCTTGAAGTTGTACGCCATACCTAGGAATAAAAGTATTGGCTTGATTCGTTGCAAATCACCGTCCGTTAGTCTGGACAGTCAAGTTGTGACTTGCTTTTACATCATTCTAGAGATCGAGAGACGTTTGGTAAAATGAAATTTTATGATCGTTCTTGTCGCTCACTCTTATCCATCTTTCAAAAGCCTTTTTGTGGTAAGATGAAATTTTTCATTTAAGCGTGCCCGATAACTTACTGTCCAGAATGTTTTCCCAGTTGATCTTCAAATAGTTGTCCCGATCAGGTCTGCTCTGTTCGTGCCAAAAACCAATAGCGTGACCAATCTCGTGAGTCATCACGTGCTTGTATTCACAGCCGTTTCCGATGGACAGCCAAGTTTTTCGACCAGACACTTTTCCAACCTCGCACCAACAACTGTAAAAAAATGGTACGTTTAATACTTTCGATCGATAAGGATCTTAGATTTATTGGCCTAATGCGAACATTTCTGCCTGGTCCTCCGACCCTTCTTGTTATCACCTAATTATCCATGTAGCAAACGCAAGGGACCGTTTTATTTTCGAGTGCTTTTGACTTACACGGTGTCTTAAGAAGAAGGGGGTGTTCTTAAGGAAGACCTTGAAATAATATTCAAAGTAACCTTATCCAACGTGTAATAGAAATGTGTATCAAGAAACTGAAAGGAAGCCGTGAACAAATGCCAAGAATAACTTGCAGTGCATTGGTACTGAACCAATCCAAGAGTAGCAGCAATAGTCCAAGTCGCTTCATGCTACAAAAACCATGATACACTCGTAAAATCAGGGACTGATAGACTCATGGACATGATCTAAACCACCATACCCATTTCCACGATGGAACCAAAGAAACTCTGTCTCAGTCGTCCTCTTAACGAATCTTAGGCATGTTTTGCTCTCCCACTCAGCAATAGCTTCCATTGTGGTTCGTACCGCGCGATCCATGTTGGCTGCAAATAAATGACGCATTTGATTGGTTAAAACAGTAGCTTTCTATTTTCATTCTATATAGTTGTTCCATAATACGTCCGTAAAATGTTAAAGAGATCAAGGGGAAGCTTTTTGGGTCGCTCACTTTTTTGTTGGGTGGGAAAGGATCAAGAATAGATTACAACAAGTCAGGAGGAGCCTGAATGCTTTCTTGCTATTTCTTAAATAGTTACTTGTTCAGCTAAACCGTTCTTGGTATTAAGCACTCACCTACACTACAATCAAACTCGTAAGGAATAACACCATTGGGCCACTTTATCTTGTCCACATTGGTTGCGGCGCGTCCTGGAGATCCATCTGGGTTTCCATGCAAAGCGTTGTTTAGTCGCTGCTCCTCTGAAAGCTTGATATCTCCTTCATAGAGATGCAGTGAATCAGATTGGCGCTCTCCTTGGCTCTCTGGATTATCTGTAAAGGAATGCGTTTTCAAACAGAAATTTAGAAAAATTATTTCGCGCACGGGGTTTATTTTAATATGCATGCAGAAGAGCATTACCAGGATGCAACCCGCAGTAATATTTCAGTTCCTTTTACTTTGCAAGCTTAAGGAACGCCTTAAATCAGCAAACAAGATGTCCTTAGTAAATTTTTCGCATGATGTGGTGAGCCGATAGTTTCAAAACCTTCATTCTTTAAAATCGCACAGAACCTGCTTAAAACATCTGCCTGAAAATGAAAGTGATCCAACCTAGCAATGTAGCAGTGATTCTTCAAGAGATGATGATACTGGGACAGAGTTTGTTTGATCTAGTCGCCTTTTTGCCTAGAAATCGAAATTTTCTTTTCTTTGCATCGTACCTGAATTGCCATTATAAATTTGCTATCTGAAAAAGAATTAGCTGACACACACCATCACTGTTGGCAATATCACATAGGGAACCCCTTCAGTGGAGCTCAGATTGCAACCTACTTTTTATTCCAAGATTTACTTCCAGAATCTGCTCGAAGGCTCCTTTCTCACCCTGGTATCCTTTGGTCAAGAGAAGGGTACCAAGAACCAGCAGCGAGATGTGATTCATCGATAAACGCAAACAGTCCTGAAAAGAGATAAATTTATAACTCTTCAAATATCATAATTCGATGCAAATCGAAAGTTTTACATCTAAGCACGAGAAAAGTAATGTTCAAAAGCAGACTTGGTAAAAGGAATTGGTGTCTCTGTGATTCTAAAGCAAAATTTCAACGAGAATCATTTCTGAGTGACAAACTCACCGGACATATATCGTTACAGCCATTCTATGTATTTTTAAAAAAAACAATTATAAAACTAGGTGAGGTTTAAACAAAGGAAAATCTTTTCTTCCACTCCCTTGGAATGAAAACTAGTTTCTGTGATTTGACGACATTCTTGAGACCGATAATTGGCAATTCCGATAATGATTTCTTCATCACATTTCATGGGCCACAAAAAATGTTACTTACCCTAATTATTCCACTTACTGCTCAGGAATATTAGTCGTCTGCTTCGGCGCTGTACATTGAAGAGTGGCCTTATTTTGCAGGGTGAATGCCTTTCATAGGTGTTGTTCGTTTGAACAGTTGCCGAACTGATTTACCCGTACAACAAACAGTACTTTTCTTAAGACATTGCTGTGTTTGAAATAGCAACAATACCCATCTTGCCTGAACATCTATTTGGCATTGTGACTGTTTTTCTGTATAAACACAAAGTAGATTTGTGTAGTATCTTGTTGTTCTGTTTAGGGTGCTCCGTTTGTTCAAGTAAGGAAAATCGATCCATTGTACGTTAGCTGAAGCCGATGTAGAGAGATCATTTATCTCGGGGTCTCAATTTTCTTTGTTCTTCATACAGATCCCGTAATAACTGCTAGGAGTATATACTAAAACAGTGGATAGCGCTGAAGGCGCGCTCCGGGATTGGCTAGTCAAACTCTGAATATCCTTTGCTATTTACCTCCGAGCAACTCGAGAAAAAATGGCGTCCCGGTTTGCATCCGTGACAAGCGAAGAAATCACTCAGATTAATATTTGGTGGTGTATATTATCTCACTGTTTTAGTATATACTCTCAGATGTATCTTTTGTACTTACTAGATGAGAAAAATTCACGTTTTTTTTGCAATGGTAAATCAGGGAGGAATGCTGTTTGCAAAAGCCGGCATTTTTCCAGCTCTTCCCAGTCGGCTTTTGGGGCCCTGTCTATGCACCTTTCTGGAGCAGCATTTGCTGGAAATAGAAAACAATGCAAACGTTGTCAGGTTGCTTTTCTAGCATCTGTCTCACTCTATCTCTAGGCAGCACGTTTGAGACAGCCGTGAATTTAGTACATCGTTCAGCTAGTCAACAGGATCTTTAAACTCAGTTTGTAAAGTCGGAAGTTCTAGGTTCAAATTATATTCTCAGGCGCAGAGATATTTACCTCGTCGCTTCGCGACTCGGTAAATATCGACCACTTGAACCACCTCCACTTCGGTGAATAGTTGTTAATTATCGAGTTCAGCATATGCATCTTGCACAATTATTTGAATGCGGGGTAAAACATACGATTTGAATGCACTAAAACAAGCAAAGTTGGAAAATGCTTTAATGCGAGTGTGAACAAACAGTTCGATAACAACATCAACGAAATTTCATTCGAGGCAAGTTGAAAGTGCACTTTATAAATCGCGTTGAATTTGAAACCGTTCACCTCGCAAATATAGCTATATTATGTAACATCCTTATTGCTAAAAAGTAAAAATCAACCATTTAGTGATAATAAAATAGCCATACCACATATTTACACAGCCTTGGTCTCACGCTTAAAAATAATGGCAAAAGGCAGACATTTTTATTTGTTTTACCGAGCTAAGTCTAAGACAGAGCTATTCAACTCAAAGAAAGACACATACAGCTGATGCAGAGAGAAATCTGACCTTGGCACGGGCGAAAACACGACGTAATTGGAGGTGATGTTGCAAATGATTCCTTACTTATTCTTCTCTTTTAATGAATGGGCTAATTAGTAAGACTTGCACCAAATACACTCATTGTGTGAACGACGACTAACACCGGCTCTAAAATCATGTGGAAGAGATACAATTTATGAACGTACTTTGCGTAGGAAAAAAAAAGCGAGATAATATACTACATGAAATTGATACTTTCAAAGGAAAATCTAATAATTTTTCATCTTTGTCTTCTTTTTTTTGTTGTTGATAATATTAAGAGAACTCCTATCTATTCTAAAGCGGAAATTTTGCTTTACACTGAAAATGCGGAAAAGTACAAGGAGTGCATTCTTGGAAACTGACTGCTGATTTTTCATTTCCGACTAAGATTGTTATCTAGCAAGGAAACAGCTTGCGGTCATCCAAAACAAGAAACAAAATTAATTGTATAAACAGATACAAATGATCTTTAAAATAATTTCCTCCTTTTTTTAAAGGTAGCAAAATGAAGAACACAGCGTTTTCCCTGGCACATAAATCACTCTGAATAATTCATTGCCCTTTGACCAACAAAGCATTTTAAGGAGCATTCGGTAGCGATGAAGTTTGTTAACTTTTCAAACAACATTGTTAGGGACACTCGCTTTTGTCAAACAAATACGATAGGAACACATGCAGCAACCTTAAACGAACTTGAAAATGAAATATTTCCGCAACGTTTTAGCGCGAAAGTGTGTATATGCCTTTAAGAATTTCACTTTTAATTCGCGTTTACGTATAAGAGCACTGATGGTTTTATGTCATGCAAAAATACAACCATTAGTTGTGGCGTATTGTGGCTTTCTCCGTTTGAACCCTCAATACAGGTAAAATGATTAAGGTATGTAGCACTTTAAGTCCTTTTAGCTTTGATCAATGGTCACTCGCAAATTTTTTGGCGACAGCTACCCAACAAGCGTAGTGGTGGCGCAATTAGATTTTTCTTCATGTTTTTGCTTTGAAGTTGGAAATTGAATTTCTTCCAAATTATTTCTCAGATGAATTTGATTTTCTTGCGATATTTTCACGGGAACTAACAAACTTAACAAAATTCCTGTCCAACTTAATATAGACTTAATGGTCACGGTGTACTTTATTGTTTGATATATAACTGCTTTCTCTTGGACTATGTTCTTATGTTATATCAAATCCACATCTCTATTTTCAAGGGATAATCGAAAATTCACGTAATGAAGAACAATGGCTACAGTGCTAATTTAGAGCGACAAAAGCTGAGATATTTAGGTCATCGAAAAAAACATCGATCTCCTATTTATTTGCTTAGATCGTTGAGGTGATATTTAGAATAAGAATGATTAATTCGAAAATCACTCTAGAAGAAAGGATAACGAACCTTATCAAAAAGCCAAAAACAGGAGCCGTTACCATTTCAACTTTTAATAGAGAAGATATTTGAAATGGAGTAAAATTTTTCAAGTCTGAGCTGTTAAGTTACGTAGTTACTGTAAGAGAATTGCGAGAACGCATTGATAACTATTTTAGTAACTGAGAGCAGTGATCTCATCATTGGGTGATTCTCTTTTGGTTGTAACTATTCTGAATAGGGAATTGTGATTTTCATCCTTTTGGTGAGCATTGGAGCATTTTGCCAGCGACAGCATTTGGACAAGGTGGTTCTCAGAGACTTCTACAGATCATCTCAGGGTCCTGTTCCTAAGCACAGCTCTCCAATGGGAATTTATGCCGAGTCACGTTCAAACTACCGTGAAGATAACTGCTGTGTCAAGAGGAAGATAGTACAAAACGGAAAAATCAAGTCTCAGTGTCGCAGCGAGCATCCTGATTGTTTTTCTAAATCGAGTCCTACAAGCCCTAGTTTTGGGAAGTGCGAATCTGTGAGGGACAGTGAAGATGATGTAATTGCTTGTCGATGCGCTGCTAAAAAATAGGAAAGTAACCCTCTCTGATCTTGAACATCCTTTTCAGGGGAAGTTCTTAATTAAAGTCTAAACATAAAGGAATACAAAAGGCCGTAATGCCTATCTATTGTTGTCTTCTCTGCATCGGAATAATTTGATTTACGATTCTCCACCATTATTAATAGTGATTGTGCGACCTCTGTAGAGTGAATACCACAGGTCTTTCTCTTTGAGCTTACATGCTTCGTCCTCTTTGCGTGGTTTAAGCACAATCAAAATAACTGTTGCTTCCACGTGTCTTTCGTTATCTAGATTAGCAAATATCATTTACAAATGTATGTGAAAAATAATAAAACTGTTCGTGGTTTCCACAAATAGTTATCCCTTCCACGTTGATTCCCGTAAGAAACTAAACCGGCTAAGGTAAGCAACGCATAGTATCGCCTGAAAATGCATCAATGAAATCCAGTGGTTACACCTCGAAGCGTTTTGAGAATTTTAACCTTATTTGTGCAAAACCTATATTTTGCAAAATGAATAAGTTTTGATCTTGGTTGACGTCTTCCGGCTGAGTACCCGTAATATTTTTGCTCGACTGACCTTTCAAGAACTTTTGTCAAAAATGGTCAAATCAAGATTGAGTGCATAATCACCCTTTCCAGTTGTTTCAGGAAATCAGATGCCGCAAACTTTTCCCTTGTTTAGTGTAGAAACTATTTTTATTCCTAAATTTTTTGTGATTGGCGGCTGTCATTGTCCTGCACGGCTGGATCTTTAAAATGTGTGGGTATCCCAATACAGATAATGAGACCCTGTTTGAGAGACCGATTCATCAGTGTAAATAAATTGATTAAACGTCACGTACTTAAATTCACCCTTCAAATCTTATCAGGCAAAGCATTCAGCCTCTTAAAGATTTCACGTGATCTGTGATGAGCAATTAGCACACGTCATGAATAAGGTCTACTCTACTTTGTGGCATATGAAGACGGATGGGATTACACGTTCAATCGCAAAAACAAAAGCCACAAAGGCTACTATTTCACTGATTTTATATCTCCATCGATTTGCGTTTTCTGGTAATTACGCATGCTTCTGCTGCGTTTTTAGTACTCACATACTGATCAAGGAGTAAGTGAAACGAAGGAAACATTGGAAAATATTTTAATTGGGTCAAGTTGTTAAACTGTGACGACTGTCCTGGTTGTGCAAAGTCCCCTAATACAGAGAATGACCAAGGAAGAGGAAAACAGGAAAATTTATGAACAAAGGGAAACTAGAAACAAATTGCTCTTCACTCCATTTAACTCAAATTGTAATAATCCCGGTTTTTGATGTGGCTGACATTTTATTGGCAACAGTTCAAAATTAAAGACTATATTGGACATTCATTGTGATATCAATTCGTGATTAACTATTCTGCACTTGACACTTCAAATTTTATTTTAGCTCTTTATTTCACAATCCTTAAAACCACGTAACAATAATGTATCGATGTCACTCATTTAATAACACCTTTCTTTTCAAATCCTTTTGAATATTCTACTTTAAGTTTGGCTGCCAGAAAAAAAATAATTATCAAAAGATATAGAAAAAATGATAGAACATCTGACAATTCAAGAAACTTTTCCAGCTAGTTTTTAGCGGCGCATCGACAAGCAATCACACTATACCTACTGTCTCTCACAGTTTCACATTGCCCAAATAGGTTACTACTAGGATCAGATTTTCTGAAACAATCGGGATGCTCGCTTCGACATCGATATGTGATTCTTCCGTTGTTGATAAAGCTCTCCTTGACACAACAGTCATCATAAGATGAGTGGCGCTTGACTCGTTGAGAAATAAAACTTCTTGAGGCATCAATCTGTGTTGTATTCCAAGGTGACTTGTTGGAGTTGAGGAGTTTCTCCTTCAGACCTTGCGGCCAGCAACTTATTTCGTACAGGAAACAGCAAACAACAAAGGCAAAGATAGCAACCTTGAGAAAGCAAAGAAATGCACCATCAGGAATGTGTGTATCACCTTGAACAGGTGTTGATTTTCATTTCAAGTTTGCGAGAGAGAACCTTTTAATTGTTACTGTATATTATGATTTTATCAAATCGGTTTTAATTGTCAAGTTAAGCATGTTTTCGTGGAAGTACTTATCATACTTCTGTTCATAGGCTTCCCTTACAAAACGCCGGCAAAATATTTTAAAAAAAATCATTGCAGCTGTTCAAGGTGATAATGTTTAAGTTAAAATCACTGCTATAAGAAAAATTGAAGCACATGGCATCTGTGCATTGAACTTGACTTATCGCCTGCTTCATAAAGGAGTTATTAAATATATGTATGGTCTACTTTCAAGACATCGTACCTTGGAAATCATTTTGTTCCTACTCAGAACTTGAATAATCCACAGGTAGTGAAGACACTTTTTCTCTCTGATTTCACTGCAGTTTGGAATGATGTTCCTCTCCTAGAAGCTATAGCCTTTTATAGTCTCCCATCGAAAAGGGATATTTTTTCCTATCCATTGTACTACTACAATGCATGTAATTTCATTGATCATCGATACCCATTGACTAAACAAAGAAAGGCTATTATTATCAAAAAAAGTTGTAATGGCTTGACGTCAAAGATCGTTACAGAGAGCATTTAAGACCTGGGGACTTCCCATTTTCCTAAATATGCAACTTGCAAAAGGATATATCGAGGTTTATTCAAACAAAGAGAACCTTAAAGCTGCCACATGTATGTTATCAATTGATTTATTTTTTGTAAACCTGCTATTTCGTCTTAAAGATTCCTTTGTGTGAATTATCCATTGCTAAACAGCTGAAAAACAAAATAGAATAAAAATAAACCTTTCCTGTCAGAAACAGTACCTAGGATAAGTAATTTTAAACATTTCTTTTTCTTTTTTGAACTGAAAACCACAAGTCCTCGACTTATATACCAATATTTCCGACATAGCTATTGCCCGCGATACTGACATTACAAACAATAATACTTATTAAAGATTCACTGCTTTCAACACTAACAGAACCTTCAATGGTCAGTGACATATTTTCGATATTTAAAAATTCCTATTTTACAAAAACTGCGTAAAAAACCAACATGATTTGTACAATTCACTTGTTTATTAGAGACCTGTTACATTATTGTAGATAGAGGAGGGAGGATGAGAATGTACCACTTTGCAGGTGTACATATGTTTCTGTATATCATTGATATCGATGTATCGGTCATAGAAACTAACGGGGGGCATTTTGACAGAACAAATTTCGTAAGTTTGGATAAGACGCAATACTTCCGACCTCATCAGATATGAAATCAAATAGGAATAATCTTCGAGGATTCTACTACCCTTTCCAAACCAAGAATGCAAGGAATTGTACAGGTTAACAGTACCAAGCATGGTCTTAAGTCATTTCGTTATTTTGCTGCTAAGACTTGGAACGCGCTACCAGATGCTATACGCGCAAAGGCTGGCACAAGAACGTTTCTTCACGATATCTGTCGACTAAAATTCTAAGTTTTTAGTTTTTTTTATCTCTTTTTACTACACATGTATACAAATATATATTTCAGTTTGCGATATCCTTTTAGTAATAATATTTTACTTAATGTACATAATTCTTAGTGTAGGTTGTAATTTTTTATTGAATATTTTGTTGTGGGTTTCCTGGAAAGTAGCTTGTAGCTAAGTGTGGTGCCACATTAAATAAAGAACTACTACTACTACTAACTACTAAAACCCAAGTCAGGGAGAAAGTGCAGTAGTGAAAAGTTGTTCATATCCGCCACGCAAATAATCCAACGCCGCTCCATCCCCACCCCCCTAGCCCCACCCTCTTTAAAAGTAACACCAGTGCTTTGAAATAGCAATTCTTGCCCATAGAATTTTACCCGATTGGCTACTTTTGTAATAATTACCTTTTCCGCTTCTATGTAAAGTGGTAGTCACAGAAAGAATAACACTAGTTAACACAAGTACGTCAAACGGTTACGCTCTAAACTGGTTGGATTAGGCTATTATTGTGTGGAAACGTTGCCAATGTAAGATCAAAGAGAACAACATAATTTTTTATAATATAACAAAGGGTAGAATATAAAAATTGTCATTTTTTAGATTTTTATGACCGTGCCAGCGAAGTATGCTCAGTCATCCGCTGACTCCTTGACTCAATCAAGCTCAATGACCCAAGCACTCCCTCTTTCATTCACACTCACTCAGTTTTCAAACACTACCTCACTCATTGACTCGGTTATGACCCCATGACACTCACTCACTTACTTTCTCCCCTGCCTACTCACTCACTCACTCACTCACTCACTCACTCAGTCATTCTCTCACTCACTTTCTTATTCTTACCCACCAAATCAATCAATGACCCAATCACACTCTGACTCTACTCACTCTCTCTCTCTCTCTCTCTCTCTCTCTCTCTCTCTCTCTCTCTCTCTCTCTCTCTCTCTCTCTCACACACTTCCTCGCTTGCTCTCTCAGTCTCTCTCTTACTTTCTAAGTCACTCAGTCATTTTCTGACTCTCTTACTCAATCACTTCCTCTCTCTCTCTTTCTCTCTTCCTCACTCCCTTCCTCTTTCACTTTCTCAGTTACTCACTCAGTCAGCTTCCTATCTCCTTTTCCCATTCTCTCACCTACTCACTCATTCACTTCCTCTTTCGTTTTCTCATTCAGTCACTCAGTCACTTCTTCTGTCACTCTCTCACTCACTCAGTCAATCACTCAGTCACTCGCCTAATCAATTTCTCACTTATTTACTCGATAACTCACTCATTCACTCTCTCTCTCTCACTCATTCATTTTCCTCAGACATGTCCTACAATGATAGGCAATTAATTCAACCATTTAACTCTTTAAGAGCTTTACCTCATTGCGTTACAAATTCTTTTATGACTTAGAAAAGTCATCTCTGCAGGTTGTGTTATGAAGGCTGAACCGGTGGCATCCAGTTCGATATGAGACGAGTTTGGTCCTTTGTTTTGTCCGTGAAAGGTGTTTTGAAGGCGCATTCATCTTGTGAATAAGTCTAGCAAGAGCTAGCATGGTTCTGCATTCGTTGTCACGGATGTTAGGATGAATTTGAGACGCTTTAATGGCGAGCTGACTTGGCTGTAAAAAGGTTGACAGTTTGAGAGGTTTTTAGGAATTTCTTGTTTGTCTCCCTTTCTTTCCCTTAACTTTTGGAGAGCTCTACCTCTCCTAGGTCGTTTCTCAGTTCAGTCGGCCACCTCCGGGTCCTCGCTATCAGCTGACCGCACTGGTCGCTTTTTATTTAAGAAGAACCAGTTTCTGGTAGGGCCTGAATCGTCAGTCCAGCACCGAGACCAGCAACTCTTTTAAGACCCACTTAACTTCCTCCATGTAGCTTTTCTCAAAACAATCGGGTAAGAAATGACTGCTACAAAAAACAGAATTTTTAGACGGCTCGACGAAACTGGCCCTTTTCACTTGAACAAATTTAGCCCTTTGTCGCTTCAAATATGATTCTTTTGGAAATTTATGCATTGTTTTGTTTGAATTACTACAAAACTGGACAACACAATGCTTTACCATTATGAAACACTGGATATATGTAACCAAATTATAAGTATAAAAATCGTGACGAGACCGGCAAACAAGGGATGCAAAGGAGACTCAAAGGTATCTCAAGCGCTGTTGACCTCCGCTACCGGATGGTTCCACCCGTGACGTCACAGGAAAGAAGGCAATTGCTTCGAATTTAAAAGAGCTTTTACAAGGTGAAAATGGAATTTTTGAGAAAAAATGAATTGCACCTTTGGTGTACTTGATATATTTTCTAAACAGCTATATGAAAAGAAAATGTACGATTTTTGTGTTAACATACCCTTTAAGTAGGTAAAAGAGAAAAATAAAAGACACGATAAAAGAGAAAGTGATTGAAAATCAGAGGAGCTTGAAAGTTCAAATTAGTTTTCCATTTTCCGTTGTTTTTCATTTGCGTTGATTTTTCCCACTAGAGTTCAAACTTGAGGACAATTTATTGACGGCATTCCTTAAAGTTCGAAAATCTTATTATTTGACAGGAGCTGAGGCTTTGAACTTTACTTCGTTTAATTAATATTCTATACAATTCTTTATCAAAATTAAAACGTTGAACTATTCACAGCGATAACATTCTTCAGGACAAGTTTCTAGTCAAAAGAAAGAAATATCATTAAATTTCTACATAACTTCTGCATAACTTCCTCGGCTATATTCTAGCGGCGCATCGACAAGCAATCACAACTTTCTTACTGTTCCTCACAGTTTCACAGAGTCCAAATAACTTACTGCCAGGATCAGATTTACTAAAACAATCAGGATGCTCGGTCCGACACTGATACGTGATTCTTCCATTGTAGATAAGCGCCTTCTTGACACAACAGTCATCATTAGACACTTGACGCTTGAGGCGTTGCGATGTGAAACTTCTTCTACCTTTGGTCATATTCCAAGGGGGTTGAGTGCTGTTCGTGTCTTCCTCGTTCAGACCAGGCAGCCAACAGTTTGTTTCATACAGAAAACAAAAAACAACAAAGGCAAAGATGACAGTCTTCTGAAAGCGAAGGAATTTTCGGTTAAGATTGTATGGTTCTTCTTAGATAGGTATCGAAGTTTTGGATGATCGAAGAATTTAGTCGAAACCGCAGGATTTCATCGATTCTGTTTCATCATTGATTTGACTTGAAATGTTGAAGTCTCATTTTCTTTGGGAGTATGCTTAGTTCTTACCACATTTTCTGGATACTGGCTTCACTTAAAAATTGCACGAAGAAATCACTTTATTTTCTAGACAAAAATAAATAGTTGTCTCAAAACATCTCAGTTACACGTACTAAAATCAAAATAACTGAGTAACATTATAAAGCGTTCCAGTAATCATAGTATCTTTGCTACCTTAGAAATAAAGGCGACATGCCATTTTGGAGTCTTGCTTTAACATAGCGTACTTTAACACAACGTACGTACCTTATTAATCATTTTGGTGTTACTCAGAATTATTCCACGGCAAGTTAAGATACTTCTTTTCTCTAAAGCTTCTGTATGGAATGATGTCCTTCTCCACAAAGGTGTTCCTTTTTATACCTCACCATCAAAACAGGGAACTTAGCACCATTACGAGACAATCATTTCATTGATTGAAAACTTATCGTCGGAACAAAGAAAGGCTATTCTTATCAAAATCAGGGTAACTGTTTGACGTAAGTAAGTTAACAACCGTTACAACGGAAGGCATTTCTGAACTGGGGCTTTCCTTTTACCTAAATATGCAACTTGCACAAAAATAAATCCAGGGTACTGAGTTGCGTGTAAAGAGAAATTTAATATAAGTGGCTATGTCATCAGTGACATTTACATTCTTATGTACGTACTAAATTAATTTTTTGTCATAAATCATAGTTTCTTTACTTGTATTTCCCTTAAATAAATAGCTCAAACAACAAAATAGATCGCAGAACATGCTTTCCGGCCAGTAACAGTTCCCGTTAGACTAATAAGTCTCTATAATTATTAACAAATTTCTCTGTTATAGAAACGGCAACAAGTTGTTACCATTAGACTTTTATTTTCGATCATAACATTTACTTCCACTCTAATATAACATTACTTACAAAAATATCACTGCTTACAATATTAGAATAACTTTCTTTGGCCACTTTTCTTCAGTATTTACTAGCAGTCAACTTGCAATACTAAAACTATGTTGTTATGTGATAAGTTTGTTAAGAATTACCTTACCAACATACGAACACAAGTCACATTAATTAGATGGAGATAGAATGGACCAGAATGGCGATGAACCATCAATTTGATGGAACTATGGCGTATTAGTTGCAAAATGTTGCCACTTTATTATGACAGTTAACGAAAACTCTCGATGAGTCGCATGTTTTCCGATCTAACAAGCTAGTTTCCAGTACATAGAATCTAACTGAATTTTACCCGCTCTATCGAACCAAGAATGCGCGTACCATCTAAATTGTAAGAGAAGCACGTCGGTTAGGGAAAGCAGCATTGAGAGTAAAAAAAATGCGTTTTAAGACATAGCGTAAGAGTCTCAAAATTGATAAAAATTATACTGTTGATATCCGCTACACAGTAAGTCCGACCTCACCTCGCATACATAATTTTTTCCTCCCATGTTTCAGACTGGTGGTCTTAAAACATCACGTCTTAAGCTGAACTTTTTTACCGGCCGGATGGACTGATTTTGCCATAATTAGCCTTTTAGCTTCTAAGTAAAGTGGAAGTCGAAAAAAGAACAAAGAGAGGGCTTCTATATAAAATTTGGCCAGCGCTTAAAAGTCAATTCACGACGTGGTATTTCTAACTTTTGATATAGATTTACTTGCTTTCTTAAACCATTTTTCCATTCAGCCTAAAGTTTCTTTTTTTACACGAGGGAGGGGAGGGAGTGGGGAAATCACCAGTTTTACATGTAACAATCTGTAAGGATTGTTACCATGTTTAAGTCCATATGTAATGCAGTTTTTGATATCTTTACTTTGCACGGAAGATGCTGTCGGTATATATATCTTATTAACCAAGCGCGAGGGCTGTACTGGGAGATTTATTATACGACTGAAGTTCAAAGGAACACAAGTGCGGTATCATTCGGGATCATTCGGGACAGTGCCTGGTCCAATACTGAGAATATTGGCCGGCAATAGAGCATTTTTGATTGGTTGATTTTAGTTATTGGCCTTCTGACTGCCCGAGTCGTGTAATAGAAAATCAGAATGAATGACATCATGATGTCTTATAATGGTGTAGTGAACATTATGTTGGATGAGTGTTTCCATTTGTGCGAACTTTTAAGAATAAAGCGTGCAGCTTACCTACAGAGGGACCTATGGCCCGCTTACTTTTTCTTTCACTTATTCATGTCAGTGTTTAGCCGAAGCACTTACCTTGTAATTTATATGGTACTTGCATTGTTAGCTTATCAGAGCTGGTAAAATTCCTATGGTTTCTGTATATTGGAATACAGAGCTCGCTTAGTCGGAAGTTTTTCAACTCATCCAAAGGTTACCTCAAATGTTATAATAAAATGGAAGATTTTAAAACTAAAAAAACCCTATTCATATGCGCATATCTGCAAACTTGTGACACGCGGGCCCCTTCGTACATCGTAGCACAGTCACGTGAACATTAGTCATGATGACCTTACATAAAATGGAATCTGTTTGATAAGTTCCACAATTTCAGGCAATTCAAACATTAATGCTGGAATCGCACACATCGTTAATTGGAATAAAAAAGGAATATCGCATAAAAAATTTCCCAAAGGAGAAATACTGATGAATTATGCGCGCTGCTCAGTTCAAGATAACTTATAATTATCCCAGTTTTTAATGAGGCTTTAATTTCTTCCATAAGAGTTCAAACTTGGGTACAATATATGACAAATCGACACAGAATATAGTCTTTTGAAGTCCATGTTATCCCATTTTATTATTATTTCATTAACGATACTTTAGCATTTTTTATTAACAGTAATTTTATATGATTTATTTTATAGGGACAAAAAGATTTATTACATTTCTACACAAATCTGAAAAACTTTCTCAACTATATTCTAGCGGCGCATCGACAAGTAATCACATCTTGTTTACTGTTCTTTACAGTTTCACATTTTCTGAATAATTTACTACTTGCATCAGATTTACTAAAACAATCAGGATGTTCGGTTCGACACCGATACCTGATTCTTCCATTCTCGATAACCGGCTTCTTGACACAGCAATGATCATGAGTTACTTGACGCTTGACTCGCTGTGATATAAGACTTCTTGAAGCGTTGATCTCTGTCACATTCGAGGGAGACTGGGTGGAGTGGATGATTTCCTTACTCAGACCTTGTGGCCAACAGGTTGATTGGCGTAGAAAACAGAACACAACAAAGACAAGGATGACAGTATTCTGAAAGCAATAAATATGCGGTTAAAGTTTGATGTTTGGTCTCGAACAATTACCGATTTTTTTTTTTTTTTTTTTTTTAAGTTTATGAGGTTTATCACGCTGAAGATGTCTCTTTAATCTCAACAAACCGTTCTTTTTCATTCGGTTTATTTTGTGACATGTTTAAATGTTCTCAGTTGGAAGTATTTTTCATTTGCTTGATGATTTTCAATTTTTGCTTATTAGGATTTAAGAAATAGTACAGGTAGGAATGCCGTCGCACCACTCTGACAAAATCAATTCTTCGGGGAAATTATTCCTTGGTGGAAAGTTACAATGATCTTTGATTACAGAAATCAATCGATATGGTGTAATTTGCAGATCAAAATAATGTGAAACATATCTCAAGTACTAAAGGGTTTTTTTTTTAAGTTTGCTTTCTAAATTCAACATACCTTGCTCATTTTGGTGCCTAACAGGATTGCTCTGCTGGTGAAATGGATACCTCTTTTTTCTAAGTGTACTCTAAGTTTTGATGGGATTCTCGAACAAACTATTTCTTTCATGCTTTAAATCAAGAAAGGGAAATTTCCCCCTTATATTCACTGCTCCATTACAAGACATAATGTGGTCTGCAGATATGGTCTGAAAAAAGGAAGGCTATTCTTATCAAAAAACAGCTTAACTGTTTGACGTAAAAATGCCAATAATAGTAGAGTGTAACAGACCTGGGTGCTTCCCCTTACAAATATACACAACCTCTAAAAGGCGAAATGAAGAGTACTTTAAGGGATACAAGTCATCTATTACATTATAGATTGATTTCCATATGCTTGCTCAATTTTGGGTCTTGAATTTTTTCTTTGTTTGTGTTCCCCTTTACTAAGAAGCTGAAAAATCGACAAAAAAAAAAAAAAAAAAAAAAAAAGAAAAGAAAAGAAGCACTTCTTCCGCTCAGAAGCAGTTCCGCTCGAGAAGTAACATTTCATGACCGATGCGAGAAAAATTCTCTTTCATTGAGAACCACTTATTGCTTGAAGTACTAAAGTTTCTTGCGATACCGTCGTTTCCCGCAATACTCAAATAACAAATAAACCCCGCAGGACTCTCTCTAGTCCACCTTTTGTCAAATAATTCAATAATTCTTACTAAAAAAAAAAAACATCAATTACAATACCGACGGCTTCTTTTTTATTCGTTTTCAATTGTATTTTAAGCTCGCGCATGCATCTTACCCTGGGACACGATAGGGAATAGGGTGCTAGAAAGGGGACCGGATGCAAACTATCTTCTGTACATTAGGATAAAGAATTGGTTTTGAAAACTAAACTTTTTGTTTTAACATCTATCAACGAAGTGAATAAGTAGTACGATTTCCGATCAATAGAAACTCCCTCGGAAGCCAGCTATCACGAAGATGATTTGTAAGCTTTTCACCAGCTTTACTAAACCAAGAGTACATGTCATCAGATACGATGAAGTTCATATATAGTACATGTAATGTATGATACAACTAATTGACAGATGTATGTGAGGTTTTATGCAAACTCTCTATGTGCAGCAGTTTCTTTTGCCTATTTATATTACTTGGTTGTTTATTTATTTATCTATCATAGAAGATTACTTAAGAAATTACGGTATCACTTAACACATGTTTCAGCAGACCAGAATTAATATTTCACAGGAAGTAGTTTGAACCGAAAAACTGAAAACACGGCTAACACGTGAATTGATCTTTCATTTAACGACTTCCATTTGAAAAAGAGGGAGTTTGGTAGTGGAGAGCTGGTCTTGTTAAACTTAAAAAAATTGATAATTGTTACGCAGAATTCTCGATTTCATAAAAATTTTATCGAACATGCCTTACTGTTTATCGTACCCCACCTCCACCGCCTTAAATTTAGAGAAACAGTCGTGGTCATAAAATATCACTTTTTTGCAAAGGATTTTACCGGATAGGCTGCTTTAAGTACAGTTAGCGCTAGGCTTTCAGCTTCTAAATAAAGTGGAAGTAAAATTGAAAAATAAACCGAGCATAATGATTAAAAGATACCATAAATAGTTAGCCCATAAATTTTGTTTTAGCCCATAAATTTTGTTTAGGATTCCCAAAGTTAGCTTCAAGTTTTATGTTCAAGTTGGGGGGGGGGGAAGAATCAAGGTCTTACATGCCTCCTACAACGATTGCTGATGTGTTTTTACGTCAAACTGTTTCTGATAAGAATAGCTTTTCTAGAGAAAACATTGGGAATCTCTGCTTGCCGCAAAACCGCAAAGAAATAGTTAAAAATGAACACCGCATCACCACAAGAAAACTTGAAGGAACACAAAATGCGCAACATACTCGACACTCATGAGATATTTAACAGTACACATAACTAACAAACCAGAATGCCGCACTTTATATGTGCACTTATTAGTAAGAAAGTCGACTCAGACTGGTCGTCTTAATTAAGTCCAAATGCAAATGATCCTTTCTTACTATTCTTAGGTGTTTTTTTTTTAATTGTTGTTATTATCAAATCTCTAATGAAATTGATTTTCTTGCGATATTTTCACGGCAAATAAGAAACTCAACAAAAATCCTGTCTAACTTAGTATAGACGTAATGGTGTATACTTTATTGTTTGATATTTAACTGATTTCTCTTCGACTATGTTATTATGTTATTTCAAATCCACATCTCTATTTTCAAGGGATAACCGAAACTTCACGTTGTAAAGAACAATGACTACAATGCTAATTTAGGGCGACAAAAACTGAGATATTTAGGTCATCGAAAGAAACATCGATCTCCCATTTATTTGCTTAGATCGTTGAGGTGATTTTTGCAATAAGAATGATTAATTGGAAAATCACTCTAGAAGAAAGGAAATTGAAATGGTAAATTGGCCACTATTACGGTTATAAAAGCTTCCGTTTCGAGCGTTAGCACTTCGTCGGAGCTAGGGATAATGAACCTTATCAGAAAGGCAATAACAGGAGCCATTACCGTTTCAACTTTTAATAGACCAGATATTTGAAATGGAGTAAAATTTTTCAAGTCTGAGCTGTTAAGTTACGTAGTTACTGTAAGAGAATTGCGAGAACGCATTGATAACTATTTTAATAACTGAGAGCAGTGATCTCAGATCATTGGGTGATTTTCTTTTGGTTGTAACTTTTCCAAGTAGGCAATTGTGATTTTCATCCTTTTGGTGAGCATTGCAGCATTTTGCCAGCGACAGAATTTGGACAAGGTGGTTCTCAGAGACTTCTACAGATCATCTCAGGGCCGTGTTCCTAAGCACAACTCTCCAATGGGAATTTATGCCGAGTCACGTCCAAACTACCGTGAAGATAACTGCTGTGTCAAGAGGTAGATAGTACAAAACGGAAAAATCAAGTCTCAGTGTAGTAGCGAGGATCCTGATTGTTTTACTAAATCGAGTCCTAAAAGCCCTAATTTTGGGAAGTACGAATCTGTGAGGGACAGTGAAAATGATGTAATTGCTTGTCGATGCGCTGCTAAAAAATAGGAAAGTAACCCTCACTGATCTTGAACATCCTTTTCAGAGGAAGTTCTTAATTAAAGTCTAAAGATAAAGGAATACAAAAGGCCGTAATGCCTATCTATTGTTGTCTTCTCTGCATCGGAATAATTTGATTTACGATTCTCCACCATTATTAACAATGATTGTGCGATCTCTGTAGAGTGAATACCACAGGTCTTTCTCTTTTAGCTTCCATGCTTCGTCCTCTTTGCGTGGTTGAAGCACAATCAAAATAACTGTTGTTTCCACGTGTCTTTCGTTATCTAAATTAGCAAAAAACATTTACAAATATATGTGAAGAATAATAAAACTGTTCGTGGTTTTCACAAATAGTTATCCCTTCCACGTTGATTCCCGTAAGAAACTATACCGGCTAAGGTAAGTAACGCATAGTATCGCCTGAAAATGCATCAATGAAATCCAGTGGTTACACCTCGAAGCGTTTTGAGAATTTCAACCTTATTTGTGCAAAAACCTATATTTTGCAAAATGAATAAATTTTGATCTTGGTTGACGTCTTCCGGCTGAGTACCCGTAATATTTTTGCTCGACTGACTTTTCAAGAACTTTTGTCAAAAATGGTCAAATCAAGATTGAGTGCGTAATCACCCTTTCAAGTTGTTTCAGGAAATCAGATGCCGCAAACTTTTCCCTTGTTTAGTGTAGAAACTATTTTTATTCCTAAATTTTTTGTGATTGGCGGCTGTCATTGTGCTGCACGGCTGCATCTTTAAAACGTGTGTGTATCCCATTACAGATAATGAGACCCTGTTCGAGAGACCGATTTATCAATGTAAAAAATTGATTAAACGTCACGTACTTAAATTCACCCTTCAAATCTTATCAGGCAAAGCATTCAGCCTCTTAAAGATTTCACGTGATCTGTGATGAGCAATTAGCACACGTCATGAATAAGGTCTACTTTACTTTGTGGCATATGAAGATGGATGGGATTACACGTTCAATCGCAAAAACGAAAGCCACAAAGGCTTCTTTTTCACTAATTTTATATCTCCATCGATTTGCGTTTTCTGGTAATTACGCATGCTTCTGCTGCGTTTTTAGTACTCACATACTGATCAAGGAGTAAGTGAAACGAAGGAAACATTGGAAAATATTTTAATTGGGTCAAGTTGTTAAACTGTGACGACTGTCGTGGTTGTGCAAAGTCCCCTAATACTGAGAATGACCAAGGAAGAGGAAAACAGGAAAATTTATGAACAAAGGGGAACTAGAAACAAATTGCTCTTCGCTCCATCATGATTTAACTCAAACTGTAAAAGTCCCGGTTTGTGATGTGGCTGACATTTTACTGGCAACAGTTAAAAATTAAAGACTATATAGGACATTCATTGTGATATCAATTCGTGATTAACTATTCTGCAGTTGAGACTACAAATTTTATTTCAACTCTTTATTTCACAATCCTTAAAAACCACGTAACAATAATGTCTTAATGTCAATCATTTAATAACACCTTTCTTTTCGAATCATTTTCAATATTCTACTTTAAGTTTGGCTGCCAGAAAAAAAATAATTATCAAAAGATATAGTAAAAATGATAGAACATCTGGTAATTCAAGAAACTTTTCCAGCTATTTTTTAGCGGCGCATCGACAAGCAATCACACTATACCTACTGTCTCTCACAGTTTCACATTGCCCAAATAGGTTACTAGTAGGATCAGATTTGCTAAAACAATCGGGATGCTCGCTTCTACATCGATATGTGATTCGTCCGTTGTCGATAAAGCTCTCCTTGACACAACAGTCATCATTAGATGAGTGGCGCTTGACTCGTTGTGAAATAAAACTTCTTGAGGCATCAATCTGCGTTGTATTCCAAGGTGACTTGTTGGAGTTGAGGAGTTTCTCCTTCAGACCTTGCGGCCAGCAACTTGTTTCGTACAGGAAACAGCAAACAACAAAGGCAAAGATAGCAACCTTGAGAAAGCAAAGAAATGCACCATCAGGAATGTGTGTATCACCTTGAACCGGTGTTGATTTTCATTTCAAGTTTGCGAGAGAAAACCTTTTAATTGTTACTGTATATTAGGATTTTATCAAATCGGTTTTAATTGTCAAGTTAAGCATGTTTTCGTGGAAGTACTTATCATACTTCTGTTCATAGGCTTCCCTTACAAACGCCGGCAAAATACTTTGAAAAAAATCATTGCAGCTGTTCAAGGTGATAATGTTTAAGTTAAAACCACTGCTATAAGAAAAATTGAAGTACATGGCATCTGTGCATTGAACTTGACTTATCGCCTGCTTTATAAAGGAGTTATTAAATATATGTATGGTCTACTTTCAAGACATCGTACCTTGGAAATCATTTTGTTCCTACTCAGAACTTGATTAATCCACAGGTAGTGAAGACACTTTTTCTCTCTGATTTCACTGCAGTTTGGAATGATGTTCCTCTCCTAGAAGCTATAGCCTTTTATAGTCTCTCATCAAAAAGGAATATTTTTCCTATCCATTGCACCATTACAATGCATGTAATTTCCCTGATCAACGATACCCATGGACCAAACAAGGAAAGGCTATTATTATCAAAAAAAATTGTAATGGTTTGACGTCAAAGATCGTTAGAGAGAGCATTTAAGACCTGGGGATTTCCCATTTTCCTAAATATGCAACTTGCAAAAGGATATATCGAGGTTTATTCAAACAAAGAGAAACTTAAAGCTGCCACATGTATGTTATCAATTGATTTATTTCTTGTAAACCTGCTATTTCTTCTTAAAGATTTCTTTGTGTGAATTTTCCATTGCTAAACAGCTGAAAAACAAAATAGAACAAAAAGAAACCTTTCCTGTCAGAAACAGCATCTAGAATAAATAATTTTAAACATTTCTTGTTCTTTTTTGAACTGAAAACCACAAGTCCTCTACTTATATACCAATATTTCCGACATAACTATTACCCACGATACTAACATTACAAACAATAGCACTTATTAAACATTCATTGCTTTCCACACTAACAGAAACTTCAATGCTCAGTGACATATTTTCGATATTTAACAATTCCTATTTTACAAAAACTGCGTAAAAAACCAACATGACTTGTACAATTTATTTGTTTATTACAGACCTGTTACATTATTGTAGATAGAGGGAGGATGAGAATGTACCACTTTGCAGGTGTACATATGTTCCTGTATATCATTGATATCGATGTATCGGTCATAGAAACTAACGGGGGGCATTTTGACAGAACAAATTTCGAAAGTTAGGATAATACGCAGTACTTCCGATCTCATCAGATATAAAATCTAATAGGAAGAATCTTCGAGGATTCTACTACCTTTTCCAAACTAAGAATGCAAGGAATTGTACAGGTTAACAGTACCAAGCATGGTCTTTAGTCATTTCGTCACAGTTTTGCTGCTAAGACTTGGAACGCGCTACCAGATGCTATACGCGCAAAGGCTGGCACAAGAACGTTTCTTTACGATATCCGTCGCCTAAAATTTTAAGTGTTTAGTTTTTTTATCTCTTTTTACTACACATGTATACAAATTTATATTTAAATTTGCGATTTCCTTTTTGTAATAATATTTTACTTCATGTACATGATTCTTAGTGTAGGTTGTAATTTTTTATTGAATATTTTGTTGTGGGCTTCCTGGAAAGTAACGTGTAGCTAAGGGTGGTGCCTCATTAAATAAAGAACTACTACTACTACTAACTACTAACACCCAGGTCAGGGAGAAAGTGCAGTAGTGAAAAGTTGTTCATATCCGCCACGCAAATAATCCAACGCCGCTCCATCCCCACCTCCTAACCCCACCCTCTCTAAAAGTAACTCAATTTATTCTTCCCACGTTTCCCGCTTTGAAATAGCACTTCTTGCCCATAGAATTTTACCTGATTGGCTTCTTTTGTAACAATTACCTTTTCCGCTTCTATGTAAAGTGGTAGTCACAGAAAGAATAACACTAGCTAACACAAGTACGTCAAACGGTTACGCTCTAAACTGGTTGGATTAGGCTGTTTTTGTGTGGAAACGTTGCCAATATAAGATCAAAGAGAACAACATTAATCTTTATAATATTACAAAGGGCAGAATATAAAAATTGTCATTTTTTAGATTTTTATAACCGTGCCAGCGAAGTATGCTCAGTCATCCGCTGACTCCTTGACTCAATCAAGCTCAATGACCCAAGTACTCCCTCTTACATTCACACTCACTCAGTTTTTTAACCACTAACTCACTTATTGACTCGGTTATGACCCCATGACACTCACTCACTTACTTTCTCCCCTGCCTACTCACTCACTCACTCACTCACTCACTCACTCACTCATTCTCTCACTCACTTTCTTACTCACCAAATGAATCAATGACCCGATCATACTCTGACTCTACTCACTCTCTCTCTCTCACACTTCCTCGCTTGCTCTCTCAGTCTCTCTCTTAGTTTCTAAGTCACTCAGTCATTTTCTGACTCTTTCACTCAATCACTTCCTCTCTCTCTTTCTCTCTTCCTCACTCACTTCCTCTTTCACTTGCTCAATTACTCACTCAGTCACTTCCTATCTCCTTTTCTCATTCTCTCACCTACTCACTCTTCACTTCCTCTTTCGTTTTCTCATTCAGTCACTTCCTCTGTCACTTTCTCACTCACTCAGTCAGTCACTCAGTCACTCGCCTAATCAATTTCTCACTTATTTACTCGATAACTCACTCATTCACCCACTCTCTCACTGATTCATTTTCCTCTGACATGTCCTGCAATGAGAGACAATTAATTCAACCATTTAACTCTTTAAGAGCTTTACCTCATTGCGTTACAAATTCTTTTCATGATGGCTTAGACAAGTCATCTCTGCTGGTTGTGTTATGAAGGCTAAACCGGTGGCATCCAGTTCGATATGAGACGAATTTGGTCCTTTGTTTTGTCCGTGAAAGGTATTTTGGAGGCGCATCCATCTTTTGAATAAGTCTAGCAAGAGCTGGCAGGGTTTTGCATTCGTTGTCACGGATGTTAGGATGAATTTGAGACGCTTTAATGGCGAGCTGACTTGGCTGGAAAAAGGTTGACAGTTTTAGAGGTTTTTAGGAATTTCTTGTTTGTCTCCCTTTCTTACCCTTAAATTTTGGAGAGCTCTACTTCTCCTCGGTCGTTTCTCAGTTCAATCGGCCACCTTCGGGCCCTCGCGTTCTGCTGACCGCACTGGTCGCTTCAGTTTATTTAAGAACCTGTTTCTGGTAGGGCCTGAATCGTCAGTGCAGCACCGGGACCAGCAACTCTTTTAAGTCCCACTTAACTTCCTCCATGTAGTTTTTCTCAAAAGAATCAGGTAAGAAATGACTGCTACGAACAACAGAATTTTTGGACGGCTCGACGAAACTGGCCCTTTTCACTTGAACAAATTTATCCCTTTGTCGCTTCAAATATGATTCTTTTGGAAATTTATGCATTGTTTTGTTTGAATTACTACAAAACTGGAGAACACAATGCTTTACCATTACGAAAAACTGAATATATGTAACCAAATTATAAGTATAAAAATCGTGACGAGACTGGCAAACAAGGAATGCAAAGGAGACTCAAAGGTATCTCAAGCGCTGTTGACCTCCGCTACCGGAAGGTTCCACCCGTGACGTCACGGGAAAAAAGGCAATTGCTTAGAATTTAAAAGAGCTTTTACAAGGGGAAAATGGACTTTTTGAGAAAAAACGAATTGCACCTTTGGTGTTCTTGATATATTTTCTAAACAGCTATATGAAAAGAAAATGTACGATTTTTGTGTTAACATACCCTTTAAGTAGATAAAAGAGAAAAATAAAAGACACGATAAAAGGGAAAGTCATAGAAAATCATAGGAGCTTGAAAGTTCAAATTAATTTTCCATTTTCCGTGGTTTTTCATTTGCGTTGATTTTTCCCACTAGAGTTCAAACTTGAGGACAATTTATTGACAGCATTCCTTAAAGTTCGAAAATCTTACTATTTGACATGAGCTGAGGCTTTGAACTTTATTTCGTTTAATTATATTTTATACACAATTCTTTAGCAAAATTAAAACGTTGAACCATTTACAGCGATGACATTCTTCAGGACAAGTTTCTAGTCAAAAGAAAGAAATATCATTAAATTTCTACATAACTTCCTCGGCTATATTCTAGCGGCGCATCGACAAGCAATCACAACTTTCTTACTGTTCCTCACAGTTTCACACAGTCCAAATAACTTACTGCCAGGATCAGATTTACTAAAACAATCAGGATGCTCAGTCCGACACTGATACGTGATTCTTCCATTGTAGATAAGCGCCTTCTTGACACAACAGTCATTATTAGACACTTGACGTTTGAGGCGTTGCGATGTGAAACTTCTTCTACCTTTGGTCATATTCCAAGGGGGTTGAGTGCTGTTCGTGCCTTCCTCGTTCAGACCAGGCGGCCAACAGTTTGTTTCATACAGAAAACAAAAAACAACAAAGGCAAAGATGACAGTCTTCTGAAAGCGAAGGAATGTTCGGTTAATTTGGATATACCAACAAAGTTGAAATGGTAAATTGGCCATCGTAACGATTACAAAAGCTGACGTTTCGAGCGTTAGCCCTTCGTCGGAGCGAATAGAGGAATTGTGGGTTGTGTGTGCTTTTAAAGGCAGAAAATGGAGCTACGTTATTGGTGGGAACATGGCAACGAGAAAAACACGAATAAATTAGTGGAATGAAAAGCGTTCGTTGATCCCTGTGGGATTTAGACTGCCGGTTTGAAAGGTGAGCTTTTTTTGTTCAAGAGTTTTACGGCTTTACGTGCTACCTAAGTTTAAGGAAAGACCGCAGATTGCCATATGTTGCTTAGAATGATTAGGTAAATTAAAATATCTAGCGACTGGTTTCGATGTGTCCTTGTCATTGCTTTCCACGTCTGTTCGGTTAAGATTATGTGGTTCTTCTTAGATAGGTGTCGAAGTTTTGGATGATCGAAGCATTTAGTCGGAACCGCAGGATTTCATCGATTCTATTTCATCATTGACTTGACTTGAAATGCTAAAGTCTCTTTTTCTTTGGGAGTATGCTTAGTTCTTACTGCATTTTCTGCATGCTGGCTTCACTTAAAAATTGCGCTTAGAAAGCACTTTATTCTCTAGACAAAAATAAATAGTTGTCTCAAAACATCTCAGTTACACGTAATAAAATCAGAATAACTGAGTAACACTCTAAAGCGTTCCAGTAATCATAGTATCTGTTCCACCTTAAAAATAAAGGCGACATGCTATTTTGGAGTCTTGCTTTAACATAGCGTACTTTAACACAGCGTACGTACCTTGTTTATCATTTTGGTGTTACTCAGAATTATTCCACGGCAAGTTAAGATACTTCTTCTCTCTAAAGCTTCTGTATGGAATGATGTCCTTCTCCAGAAAGGTGTTCCTTTTTATACTTCACCTTCAAAACAGGGAACTTAGCACCATTACGAGACAATTATTTCATGGATTGAGAACTTATCGTCGGAACAAAGAAAGGCTATTCTTATCAAAATCAGGGTAACTGTTTGACGTAAATAAGTTATCAACCGTTACAACGGAAAGCATTTTTGAACTGGGGCTTTCCTTTTACCAAAATATGCAACTTGCACAAGAATAAATCCAGGGTACTGAGTTGCGTGTAAGGAGAAATTTAATATAAGTGGCTATGTCATCAGTTCACATTTACATTCTAATATACGTACTAAATTAATTTTTTGTCTTAAATCATAGTTTCTTTTCTTGTATATCCCTTAAATAAATAGCTCAAACAACAAAATATAACGTAGAACATGCTTTCCGGCCAGTAACAGTTCCCGTTAGACTAATAAATCTCCATAACTATTCACAAGTTTCTCTGTAAAAGAAACGGCAACAAGTTGTTAACATTATACTGTTATTTTCGATCATAACATCACTTCCACTCTAACATAACATTACTTACTAACCTATCACTGGTTACAATATTGAAATAACTTTCTTTGGCCACTTTTTTTCAGTAATTACTAGCAGTCAACTTGCAATACTAAAACTAAGTTGTTATGTTCTAATTTTGTTAAGAATTACCTTACCAACATACGAACACAAGTCACATTAATTAGATGGAGGTAGAATGGATCAGAATGTTGATGAACCATGAAGTTGATGGAACTATGGCGCATTAGTTGCAAGATTTTGCCACTTTATTATGACATTTAACGAAAATTCTAGATGAGTCGCATGTTTTCCGATCTAACAAGCTAATTTCCAGTACATAGAATCTAACTGGAATTTTACCCGCTCTATCGAACCAAGAATGCACGTAACATCTAAATTTTAAGAGAAGCACGTTGGTTAGGGAAAGCAGCATGGAGAGTAAAAAAAAAATGCGTTTTAAGACATAGCGTAAGAGTCTCAAAATTGATAAAAATTATACTGTTGATATCCGCTACACAGTAAGTCCGACCTCACCTTGCATACATAATTTTTTCCTCCCATGTTTCAGACTGGTGGTCTTAAAACATCACGTCTTGTGCTGAAACTTTTTACCGGCCGGATGGACTGATTTTGCCATAATTAGCCTTTTAGCTTCTAAGTAAAGTGGAAGTCGAAAAAAGAAGAAAGAGAGGGCTTCTATATAAAATTTGGCCAGAGCTTAAAAGTCAATTCACGACGTGGTATTTCTAACTTTTGATATAGATTACTTGTTTTCTTAAACCATTTTTCCATTCAGCCTAAAGTTTCTTTTTTTACCCGAAGAAGGGGAGGGAGTGGGGAAATCACCTGCCCAGTTTTATATGTAACAATCTGTAACGATTGTTACCATGTTTAAGTCCAAATGTAATGCAGTTTTTGATATCTTTACTTTGCACGGAAGATGCTGTCGGTATATATATCTTATTAACCAAGCGCGAGGGCCGTACTGGGAGATTTATTATACGGCTGAAGTTCAAAGGAACTCAAGTGCGGTATCATTCGGGACCATTCGGGACAGTGCCCGGTCCAATACTGAGAGAATATTGGCCGGCAATAGAGCATTTTTGATTGGTTGATTTTAGTTATTGGCCCTCTGACTGCCCGAGTCGTGTAATAAAAAATCAGAATGAATGACATCATGATATCTTATAATGGTGTAGTGAACATTATGTTGGATGAATGTTTCCATTTGTGTGAACTTTTAAGAATAAAGCGTGCAGCTTACCTACAGGGGACCTCTGGCCTGCTTACTATTTCTTTCACTTATTCATGTCAGTGTTTAGCCGAAGCACTTAGCTTGCAATTTATATGGTACTTGCATTGTTAGCTTATCAGAGCTGGTAAAATTCCCATAGTTTCTGTATATTGGAATACAGAGCTCGCTTAGTCGGAAGTTTTTCAACTCATCCAAAGGTTACCTCACATGTTATAATAAAATAGAAGATTTTAAACTAAAAAAAACCCTATTCATATGCGCATATCTGCAAATTTGTGACACGCGGGCCCCATCGTACATCGTAGCACAGTCACGTGAACATTAGTCATGATGACCTTATATAAAATGGAAGTTGTTTGATAAGTTTCACAATTTCAGGCAATTCAAACATTAATGCTGGAATCGCACACATCGTTAATTGGCTTTACTAAACCAAGAGTACATGTAATGTATGATACCACTAATAGAAAGATGTATATTAGGTTTTATGCAAACTATCTATGTGCAGCAATTTCTTTTGCCTATTTACTTGTTTGTTTATTTTTTTATCTATCAAAGAAGATTACTTATGAAATTACGGTATCACTTAACACATGTTTCAGCAGACCAGAATTAATATTTGACAGGAAGTAGTTTGAACCGAAAGACAGAAAGCACGGCTAACAAGTGAATTGATCTTACCTTTAACGACTTCAATTTGAAAAAGAGGGAGTTTGGTAGTGGAGAGCTGGTCTTGGTAAACTTAAAAAAATTGATAATTGTTACACAGAATTCTCGATTTCATAAAAATTTTATCGACCATGCCACACTGTTTATCCTACCCCACCTCCACCCCCTAAAATTTAGAGAAACAATGCTAGTGATAAAATATCACTTTTTTGCAAAGGATTTTACCGGATAGGCTGCTTTAAGCACAATTAGCGCTAGCCTTTCAGCTTCTAAATAAAGTGGAAGTAAAATTGAACAATAAACCGAGGATTATGATTAAAAGATACTATAAATAGTTAGCCCATAAATTTTGTTTTATTGTTACTAGAAAGCATTCCCAAAGTTAGCTTCAAGTTTTATGTTCAAGTTGGGGGGGAAGAATCAAGGTCTTACATGCCTTCTTCAACGATTGCTGCAATGTTTTTACGTCAAACTGTTTCTGATAAGAATAGCTTTTCTATAGAAAATATTGGGAATCTCTGCTTGCCGCAAAACCGCAAAGAAATACTTAAAAATGAACACCGCATCACCGCAAAAAAACTTGAAGGAACACCAAATACGCAATATACTCGACACTCATAAGATATTTAACAGTACGCATAACTGACAAACCGCAGAAAGCTGTACTTTATACGTGCACTTATTAGCAATAAAGTCGACTCACGACTGGTCGTCTTAATTAAGTCCAAATGCAAATGGTCCTTTCTTACTATTCTTATGCGTGTTTTTTTAATTGTTCTTATTATCAATTCCTCTCGAACCTTGGCTCTGAAACCTTCTTAACCATATTACTACTTACCGGATAGCTTGAATTTGATTTAGTTTTTGACAAAGACAACATGGTTCAGCGACCCGTGTCCGAGGCTCTGCTGAAAAACAAAACCATTGGAATGCACTGGAACGCGCTTTAACGATAAAAAACGAACACCGCAGGATGTGGGACGTTACCGAGCGACACCGCAAATCTCAGTGTCCCTTGTTTCTTTGTTCTCACGATATTTTAAACAAATTGTAGATACGAAATGATGCTTCATAATGGTCCAACGAACTTGGAATTTTTTCCTTTATGAATACTAAAGTATAAAGGAAACAGCTTCACCATAGACATTACCTATTAGTACTTAAAGTGAACTCAACGAGTTTAGACATCTCTTTTACCACTGGGAGGTCAATTTGTAACTGAACAAAAATGATTAGGGTAAGTTCAATTAAGAATCAAAGTAAAAAATGATTAAAGTAAGTTCAATAAAAGAATCAAAGTTGTGTCATGGAAAAGTTGAAATCTTTTATCTCAAGAAACATGTTTTTTGTAAAGTAGATTTTTTCATAAACCCATTATATTAAATCAGGGATGTTCTTTAGCATTCTTTTGGAACCAAAAAAAAAACAAATAAACACACAGTTGAACAAAGATACCGTAAAAATAAATGGAACCACAAAGCAGAGTTTTCTCTTTATGCTAACGATGAACAAAAGCGTTGTTACTCGATTACTCTGGATCACCTTTGGTAGCATTAATCTTTTACATCCTAATTTCGGCATACATATTCTCCACAACTTTCTCTATACATTAAATGACATAAAAACAGAGTTTCTTATAATCGGCTCCCGCCATCAGCTGGCAAAGGCGACAATCGATTCTATCGTCGTTGGTGAATCTAGCATTAAACCCTCAGGAAGCGTTCGAAATCTTGGATCATGGTTCGATCCCCAAATGCGTATGAATATACATATAGGCAAGACCTGTAGTAAAGCTTTTCACGGTCTGTATAAAATAAGACAGATTAGGAAATTCCTCAATGTCAACACGACACAAACATTGGTCCATGCACTTGTATCCTCTCACCTTGACTACTGCCACGCCCTTCTCTTTGGCCTACCGGAATATCCTAGAGTCAACTGCTCTACATTTGGGGGTCGCGCTTTCACCCACGCTGCACCGGTTCTATGGAACGTAACTCTTTACCGCTGACTATTAGATATAGTAGCAGTATTTCTGTGTTTAAAAAAAAAGACTGAAGACTTTTCTTTTAAAAAGAGGCTTCTAATTTGTGACTTTTGGTCAATTTGATATATATTCGAATCGCATCATTGAATACAGTCTCGCATTCTGATTGGTTAAGGAAACGAGGTATTTAGAGTGGAATTGCGAGTTAAAAACGAGGCTAAGTGATATTGTTTCGCATCTACGTAAGCAGAACAACTACGAAGTTACAAGGTTTGGTTTCTAAGTCAATTTAAAATGTTTTCAAAACCATTGTAACCTTTTAAAGAGCCAAAAACAAAAAAAAAGCGTTTTTCAAAGTGAGCCTGAGGTTCTTCCTTGTTTTGAACTGAACTATAAATTCTTGGAAAGGCATGAAAAACCTCTTTCGCTCGCGACAACGCGAAAGCGAGAAAATCCTGTGAACACGGCCCGGAAAAAAACAATCTCCGAGCCAACAGGTCACGCCAACCCGGGTTCAATATCCATCTACAGCCATAATCTTTTAGAAGAACAACAAAGGATGTCAAGCAAGTTGGCTGTGTTTTTAGTCGTACCATTACGACTGTCACAGCTGGTAACGCCAGCGGCGGTCCACGCACTCAAGCTTTGCGAGAAATTAATGTCAAGAGCCTTGCACTTCTATCAGTAGTTGGCAATAACACAACAGCAATGAATAACGGCAGGGATGGTCTAACAGCAAGAGTTCAACAACTCTCCAGTGAATATTTCCATCAACTTTCAGTCGAATGCTCATCCCAACGATTCAGCTAATGGCAGCCGTTGCCTGTAGTGCATTTCTACAAATAAAAAGACCAAAGTTTTTGGACTTTTCATGAAACACTTCTTTGTTTTCAGAGGAATAAAATATCGATTAATACACGCATTTACACTTTAAGTTACTCACCTTATATTAATCGCGATGTTAAACTTTCAGTGTTTTCGCTTGCACACTTCATTTCTTTCCGTTTTGCCACCAGAGATCATGAAGTTGTAAATTATTTTCCTTCTCGAGCAAATTCAGTGGAAATTTGAGAAAAAGACGTTAAAAATAAACGGCCTGAAAATTCAGTGAAATACCACCATTATCCTTAAGTAGTGTGAAGCTTGTTTAAAAAGTTTGAAACCGAATGTAAAAACAAGGTTCAAATAAATATGTCGAAGGTTAACGTGCGCGACTGACCTTGCTTCCTATTCGCGAACGCAATGACAGTTCTGACAAATTGATCTCGAAATGGCTTTCTGGGGCTCGCGCTCTAGATGAAAACAAACAATATTATTGCTGTTTTCTTGTTTTCCTATTTTTATTCTGTTACGAGGATCGAATTGTTGTTACTGAATCTGTCCCGCAATCCCAGACTTATCTATAATCCGTAATAGAATTATCTATAATCTGTAATATTCCAGAAACTTCTTTCATGTGACTCAGCAGTTTCCAAAAATAGTACAACTTGTAATACGCTATAAATTGTAACAGAACATTCTAGATAACTAAAGTAAATGTATAAAACCTGGCTTGTGAGAAGTACAAAGGAGATTTTCCCGAGGGCTTACCCTCGTGGCTTGCTGACTGAACTTGTGGAAGCTATGATATGACAAGGCTATGACCTTTTGACCTTGCGATATCCGGAGAGAAGAAAGAGATGAAGAACACGATAGTCAAGAGAGGAAAAAGATAGAGAATACAGAGTTTACTATGGAGTCCTCCGGAAGAGTTTGTGTACAAGGAAAGAATGCGATAAATCAAGAAAGCCAAGCGCTGTGGTCTTCAGTCGGCGGATGTTGGAATTGGAAGTTGATCAAGAAGACGAACACTTACACGGCATGAAGGATTGTAAGCCTGCTTTATGAACTGCTTAACTTAATCTTTAACCTAAGTAAATTAGGCAATGTAAAACTAATTAAATAATAGTTAAAATGGGTAACTGCTTGTTGTTACATTTTTGTTGCGTGCCATATATCGTACTCGGGAGTCTATTTTCACATATGCTTTGTTAGTGGACATTTGTTGGTCATTCGCGCACGTAACAATTCATTGATGCGATTCAAGGAAAATTCATTACCTGACGAGGGAAATTCCGCGTTAAATTGCACTTGGAAACCGATATCGCACGAATCGCTTCGCGATTCGTGCGATATCGGTTTTCAAGTGCAATTTAACGCGGAATTCGCTCGTCAGGTAATGAATTTTCCTATATTATTGTAAAGCGCTTTTGAATATTGACCAATAGTTAATGCGCTCTATAAATATATTATTATTATTATTATTATTATTATTATTATTATTATTATTATTATTATTATTACAACTTAGGGTTATTTCCTTTATTCTCATGACCTTAATGTTTCGAGGAGAAATGAAACGCAAACCACTCTCAGGGGTCAAAAGATTTACTTCTGCTGAAGTCCAGCTATCATTTTTTAAGTTCATCTTAGAAATGCCAACATACAATCAACACTTTGTATTCAAACCTGTCTACATTTACGAGTTTTATGGCATTTTAAAGCAATTTAAGTTCACTGAAGTTCTTTCACTGAATGAATAGCACTTATGCGCGATGTCGTCAAAACAATTTCTCGCAGCGTCAATCCGAGTCTTGGTGATGATCGCTTAGGGTGCTTTGTTGGTGTTTAGACAAATAATCAATTCCCCTCGTCTGTTTTTTTCACTTTTTGTTCCAAATGCCTCGATGGTGTAATGTCTAAGGCTGTACAAACTCTTCAGAAATGAAAATAAAAAAGTCCTGGCATCGCTTACCGCTGGAGAACGAAGAACTACTTTAGAAATGGCTTGCAAAAATTCGGCGAACAGACACGCCAGTTAATGAGCACTCGAGGCTATGTGGCGACCACTTTGAAGCCGACTGTTTTAGGAAAATCCCGGGTTCCTTGCTTGTCAACTTTGAAACCAGGGTCAATTCCCACAAAGTTTTGCTTTGTGCAAGAAAAATCACCGAGGAAACCTCCAGCAGAGCGAACTCGGTCGAAGGCGAAAGCGTACGTAAACACAGCGTCGGACGATTTGCCAGAAACATGTGATGGCTTTGAAAGTGACAGCATTGTCTGGATCAATAAGGTCCTTATCAAGGGCACTATTTCTATAACTTTGAACTGTGACAGGGACAGTTGATTTCTTTAAGTTTGATCATCCAACGTAAAATACCGGTATGCCGGGGAAATAAGCTATTCACGTGTATTTACCTTTCGACCAAGGATCGCTTCGTTCCGCTCTATTTCGCTCCTCTCCTGTAGGAAAACCATCTCTTTAACGCAGGAATAGTCAGTTGACTAGGGGTGTTCACTCATAAGGAAGCTCCGTCGATGTCATCCTCAGAAAGAGTGATTTTAGGCGAATTTCCTACAGTCATGTCCGATGTGACATATATTTTTCTCTGATAATCCCGCGAAACCATCACCACCAATGTTGTCACTTTGAAAGCCATCACATGTTTCTGGCAAATCGTCCGACGCTGTGTTTACGTACGAAGTCGGCTGCTTCCGTTCGACCGATTTTCGCTCTGCTGGAGGTTTCCTCGGTGTTTTTCGTTGCACAAAGCAAAACTTTGTGGGATTAGACCCTGGTTTCAAGTTGACAAGCAAGGAAACCGGGATTTTCCAAAAAACAGTCGGCTTAATTCAAAGTGGTCGCCACATAGCTTCGAGTGCTCATTAACTGGCGTGTTTGTTCGCCGAAATTTTGCAAGCCATTTCGAAAGCAGTTCTTTGTTCTCCAGCGGTAAGCGATGCCAGGAATTTTTTTTTTTTCATTTCTGAAGAGTTTGTACAGCCTTAGACATTACACCATTGAGGCATTTGGAACAAAAAGTGAAAAAAACAGACGAGGGGAATTGATCATTTCTCTAAACACCAACAAATCACGCGAAGCGATCACCACCAAGACTCGGTTTGACGCTGCGAGAAATTGTTTTGACTTCATCGCGCACAAGTGCTATTACGAAAGCTTAACTCATGAGGCGTAACCAAGCGAAACATTATTTTCCTTACAGAGGGTAACTATCTTCGCATTAATTGTTTTCTCCGTTCTTTACGAAACAACCTGTTTGCCTCAAGATCTGGACAGACAAGCCTTTAGCTTTTATCGGCCACCCAAGTATAGCACAGAGATCAACCAATCAGAAAGAAGCTCCATCTTAGTGCGCCTCAAGCGTCAAGCTCAATGACAAGTGTTGTGTTAAGGAGATTCTTGTCTTGCATGGAAGAACAACATTTCGATGCCAGGAAGCGCACCTCGATTGTTTTAGGAAAACAGATTCTCAAAACCAGCAGTCCTTTGGAGTGTGTGAAACCGTTAGGGACAGTGATAATTTTGTGATTGCCTGTCGCTGCGCCGCTAGAAAAAAATAGATGGAAAAAAAACTGCCTAACTGACTTTTTTACTTGTTGAACACTGTGAAGTAATCATTCAATGAATTTTGTAACCGTTTGTTTTAAAAGGTAAAGAGATTAAATTCACTTCAAAGTCTAATCATATTTATATTCCAGCGCCTGACATGTGCGGTCACGCGCGGTACCTTCTATAAAAATTGTTTATAATTCTGTTGGTTTTTACGCTAACTACAAACTAGGTAAAAAGAAAATAGGGTGAAGTCAAACTGCCTGAGTGATTGACTGTTTGACAAACCGAATTATTGTCAGTGTTTAGAAGGAGAAACTAATTGTGCTTGAAACTGACAGCATCTTTATACTCGGTGATTTTAACTGTTTTTTATTAAATAGGGACCCTGATGGCATGCCTACTTTGGGCAAAACGAAGAAGCTTATAGAGACGTTTGAAGACTTTAATATGCAAAACATTATCTCTCAACCATCTAGAATAACATCTACAACGGAGTACCTAATTGACCTTATTGTTACAACTAAAGCAAACATGGTTCGTCAATGCAACGTGCTGCCATTGGGCATATCTGATCACAGTTTAGTTTACGCCACTTTGAAGTTGAAATCCAAAAGACCCCCTCCGAAGATTGTCCGCTCAAGAAACTTCAAGAGATTCAGCATTCAAGATTTCAAGAAAGATATCGAACGTATACCTTTTCACG
Source organism: Stylophora pistillata (assembly GCF_964205215.1). NCBI lineage: Eukaryota > Metazoa > Cnidaria > Anthozoa > Scleractinia > Pocilloporidae > Stylophora > Stylophora pistillata. Next base: position 36,284,186 of record NC_142522.1, read on the forward strand.
TACTGGATATATTCGAAGACAAAGACGACGTCCTTTGGGGCTGGAATCTTTTGTTCAACGATGTTTGCGATGTCCACCCCCCTTATAAATACGTCAAGGTTCGCAGCGTCAGTTCACTATGGATTAACAGCGAAATACGATTAAAGATGAACAAACGGTTTAAATTATTCAAAGTAGCCACTCGCACAAAAGATCCGGTCAAATGGAAGGAATACAAAAGATTACGGAATGAAATCACCACGGACGTACGTCGGGCGAAAACTAAACATTTCAAGTACCAACTACTTGAAATAAAAACCTCTGCGGAGTATTGGAATCTTCTTCGCAATGCCACTGCACCAAAACTCAGAAAGGCTATTGGACCCTTGAAGAGGGAAGATGGTTCTCTGGCAGTCGATAGTAAGGAAAAATCAAATCTGATGAATTCTTTCTTTTCTAATATAGGAATTAATCTAACAAGGAACTTTTCATTCACAAAAGTAAAAGCTGCCACAACATTAAAGGCTGTTCCTACTATCAAAGACATTATTTTATCAAAATCCGAAATTGAAAAGTATTTATCAGATCTTAAATGGAATAAAGCTACCGGTCCCGACAAGATTTCTTCCAGAACTCTAAAAACTGCCGGGAGTGCGTTGGTCCATCCATTATACCATATTTATTGTGAAAGTTTAAGATCTGGCTACGTGTTTGAACAATGGAAAGTGGCAAGGCTGAGCCCTATCCACAAAAAGGACGATGAGAGCGACATGGGCAACTATCGGCCAATTTCTATTCTCAGTATACCCAGCAAGATCCTTGAGTCAGCGGTCTCTTAAAAAATCGTCAACCATACATTCTACGAGCACAGTTTAGTCACTAAAAACCAATGGGCTTATAGGAAAGGCTTTTCTACTGAATTAATGCTTATAAAGTTGACAGAGCAATGGAGACAAGCAGTTGATAACAATAAAGTTGTCGGCGTGGTTTCTGTCGATTTTCAAAAGGCCTTTGACTGTGTATCGCATAAAATATTGCTGAATAAACTCGAGATTGACTTTGGGATCAAGGGCAACCTGGCTGCTTGGCTTCACAGCTACTTAAAGGGGAGGCGACAGTTCACAGTCATTGACGGCGCAGCCTCTGATTTTGCTCGCGTTAATATGGGCGTTCCACAGGGATCAGTCCACGGTCCAACCTTGTTTGCACTTTACACAAATGATCTACCTGATAATATAACAAATGCAACTGTTTTTATGTATGCAGATGATACCACCCTGTTCTGTATCGGAGACACCGTAGACATTGTTATTGCCAAACTGAATGCTGCTATCAAGGAACTGGAGCTATGGTGCTTAAGAAATCAACTATTGCCTCACCCCAAGAAATGCGAAGGCATGCTAATTCATCGAGGAAACTTCACCGGTCCACTACAGTCATTAATACTGATGAATCATTGTATAAGATGGGTTTAACACACCAGGCTGCATGAAGTCTATATTGATAATGGACTTAACTGGGACTACCATGTCAAAGCATTAAAGATCAGCTTTGCAAATAAGCTTAACATGCTGAAGCGCAGCTTGTTTTTACCAAGACCCATGCTACTGGACTTATACTTCAAAGTAATCTACCCATCAATTATATATGGTATCACTGTCTGGGGCGGCCTCACTACTAAGGAGGGCCTGATTGCATTAGAGTCTTTACATTGTAGAGCGGCAAAATTAATTTTTAACAGGTCATGGGATATGCCCAAGTCTGAAGTACTAAGCAAGGCTCGATGGTCTTCCATTGAAACCACATATAAAGTTGATTTGGCTAAACTGATGTTCAAAATAGATAGGAAGACTTTACCTATATCCATCTTAGATACCACCGAAGAAGTTGACGTGAATACTAAGAAAAATCTAAGAAGTAATGCCAACATAAAAGTACCAAAATTCAATACATATTACATGAAAAACAGTTTTACCAGAAGAGGACCTATCGTTTTTAACACACTTCTCCAAGAATCAAATCCAAGAAATATAACCATTAAGCAGCTCTCCTCGTTAGCTTACAAATCAAAGGCACTTTTAAATTTGAACTTTAACTCTATTTCTTCACAGACAGTGAACTTTAAGGATCCCAATTTTAAATATTTTTAGATCTTCTAATTTTGACAGGCTACTTTAATTATTTTATTTTACTGCATTTAATTTTATTCCATTTTACTTACGACCCCATAAGCGTGTAGTCGCTCTAACAATTATCGTGTTTAAATAAAGTCTTTGTATTGTATTGTATTGTGCAAGCTGAAAAACTGACCGAACGCTGATTTGAAAGCACGAGAAAATTGGTTATTAAAGGTTTAAATTTGCAATGGGACAGGAATGAAAAAATACGAAAGGAGTTTACCCAAACACACGAAATATTGTGTAAATATACCAGATGCGGTTCTGTAAAGTCATTACGCTATAATTCGTAGCTTCTCTTCGTCTTAAACAATGTAAGCGCATCAATGGATTGCCTTTTAAGGCAATCCAAACCTTATTTAAAAATAATTATAGTCAAGGTTTCAAAACATGATTTCCCACGCCAATCCCATCCCTTCTTCACTTTTCTTTGGGAGTGCAATAAGGCTACGGACACAATTTCTATGAACAACGTTAGACAGTTTTAGATTGACAGTCGTTTATCCTATCACAAAAAATAAATAAAGAAGACTTATTGCAGTATCTAGCAAATTCGTGAATGCATATCCTCTCTTTATTACATGCACACTTGTAGGGCACTTATGTTCTTCTTACTGTTTCAATGCAAAAATTCGATGGATGCACATGCACAGTTTAAGTTTCCTATGTTTTCTTACAATGTCTAACATTATTTATAATTGTAATACAACAGGCTCCTATCTAACCTATAGTACTCAAATGTAAAAACTTGGAAAAACAACCTAGAATTTGTACTGAAGTGATATATAGGGAACCCAGTTATTTGATAAGGCAAAGAAAAGGCTTTTACATCCACATAACTCAGCTTGTAAATAAGCTCTCTGTGCATACATGTGCAGGTAATATGGGTTAAAGTATTTAATCAAATCACACTGGACATGTTTAAAAGAACTACATGCACTGTTGCATTATTGTTTGTGTATCTTAAATTTTCGACCTCACCAAGCATGGGAGCATGTTTCCAGACTCCCACTCCCTTCACAAAGGCATGTGGCAAAGCAACATATCATGCTTGCTATGCCAGCATAAACAAACTCAACTATCTACTCAGTTCAGATCATACCCCTATGGCATTTTCTAATAACAACCCTGAAAAGGGCCTAAATTTACAAAATATAAAGGAGAATGATAAAGGATATAGTAAAAATTGACAAAGGATGAAAATTACAGTACTGGATTAGGGGTCAATTTCTCAAAAGTCCTGCTAACTGAATGGGCCAGTAAAGCTGCTCTGTTTTCATTCAGGATGGGGATTTCAAAAGTTTTGAAAACAATACACTAAAACTATCAGCTAAAGGAATAAAATGGACTGGTTTAGGTGCCAGAACCTGCTTTTCTATCCTTCAAATTTTGATTTTAAAAAAATGATATTGAGCCTGTTAATAAGTTACCAGGACTTTCAAGAAACGGCCTCTGAAGATTTTACATTGGGAGCTAAATTCTACAATCTACAATACAGCTCCTTCAAATGGGCCTTTAACACCCAGTTTTAAGATTTTCAAGCCAAACAATCAAACAAATTCTGTAAAAGAACAAAATTAAGCCTTGTGCTCCTCAGGTTGGTACATTTTAATCTACGTTTACAGGCAAATGTACATGTACACTAAAATGTATCTGCCTCAGAAAATCTAATTGTCACCAAATCGCTGTGAAGAAATATTCTGAGGAATGGCAATCTGAAGAGAGTCTAACATGTTCTCTAGTTCTGATAAACCCTTCTCTTCCTGGGTTTGGTTCACAATGTGATACCTCTCATTTATCTGGGTTGCAGCCCAGGCTGCATATTTAGAATTTTCCTTCTTGGCCTTGGCATCTTTGGAGGCATTTGCCAGATGAGCAGAGGCCATGAAAAAGCCAAAAAGAGCCCTCATGTTGTTATTATCGAGTTTGAGAGCCTGTGCGAAGAATTTCCTTGCCTTTTCAACGTTTTCGTTTCCTCCAAGGGTATACAGGATTTCGGCATGCCTCTGATGGAACAGATGGTTGTGAGGATTTATTAAGATCAATTCTTCCATGCAGAACTTTGCCTTTTTGTAATCTTGCTGTGAAATGTAGAGTTCAGCCAACTCATTCCACGCCTCTTGATCACTCATGAATTTCTTTAAATAGTCGTTCAGCTCTTTAATTGCTTCTCCGACCTTGTTCTCTGCCTTAAGGATGGCGATCAGCCTTTTACGGACTCCACCATTCGCCGGTTCAGCCTCCAGAATCTTCTCGTAGATCTGTTCGGCTTCGTCGTACTTATCAATCGATTCCAGCCGCATTGCATTGAGTTTTTGCACTCGAATGCTGTTCGGAAATTGTGATTTGAGTTCCCTTAAACACATGGTCGCCAAATCCATTTTACGACAGTCGATGGAAGCCAAGAATACTTGCTCGTAAATCGTCCAAAGTTCGTCTCCAAGTTTGTTTCCATGCTCTAAAATAAGGCATTCACCAAGTTCAGTGACCTCTTCACTGTTTCGAAGAGGCTCATCGCGCCATTGTCTCATTTTTTGCCTAGCGACTTCAAGGTCGACTACTTCGTCCGCCATCTTGAACATATAAGAGCAGGTGACGCTTTTCGTTTTTATCCAGGGTAGGGAGGGGAAATCTTTTGTTCATCGCTTTAAATATTTTGGAAAGAACAAAGGCAAAAGTCATAAATTGAACCGGAAAAACTTAGATATAACAATCAGAACGTTTTCAAATGTGCTTTATTTGAAGGTTAAAGTTTATTTCTATACGCCCAAAACGTAGTTACCTCTCTGCCCCTTCCCCTGACATAATTAAATGGCCTGGTGCTTTCTTAGACGAGAGAGACTGGTACTAAACTGTAAAATAAAGATGGCGTCTTCAGCTGTTTGACTTGAAGGTCGAAAGCGATCGATGTCTTCAACGATTGCTGTTAATATTTTCACATCAGATACTACACAGCGAACCTTTTAAGGGAAAATCATGAATGTCATTTTGGCAGTCAAGCAGTACGTCACAAAGATGATCGTTGATAGTGGGCAAGGAATGAAAGTTCTTCTTATGGACAAGGAAACAGTAAGCGGCAAATTATATTCCAGCTGAGCTGGATGAGAGGCTTGCATGGCCCTGTAGAATTTACATGTTTTTCCCTTTCTCTTTTTTCTCTTATTCCTGAATTTCATATAATTGGAAGTTTCTTATCCAAACTTTGCATACCTTTCTTTTAAGTAGCCATGATTACCTTAACAAGCCTAATTCGTTAGTATTTGGAAATTTGGAAATCTGTCGAACCACACGAAACAATCTTATACTTCAAAATTTTATCGTGGATAAATTTTATTTACTCGCAGCGTATGATGCTCTGTCGATAATTCCTGTAAATCTAAATCCAGCTTAACTTTCATAGCACCAAGGAAGCGAAACATCACTACGAATGTTTAGCTTTGAAAGTGTTTGAAAGTCAGTTTCAGTGAGCAAGTTACTTTTTGGCTCTCTATCAGGAATCCCAACGGTTGAGTGAAATAAAAACAGCGTGAATAATGTCGATGTTATGTCTGATTCTGTTTTTTAATTTCTGTTTTTGTGAGCTACAGCTGTTTCTTGCCCTGAAAAGACAAAAATTCAGATGCAAAGGGTTTGTTTGTTTTGTTTGTTTTGTTTTTACTAGACAGGTGTGGTGAGTATGGTGTACAGTCAGAGTGAGGTGCTACAAAAAGAGGTTTATCTTTTTGAAAGAATTGACACCAGTGGACGTGAAACAATGAAACATTTAAAGGCCATTTGCTTCTTGAGACCAACAAAGGTACAGTGTAGAAAAAGACCTCTAATTATAAAAAAATATATTCTAAGTTGATGGAAACTTGATAAAAGTTAAAAAATAACTGAGTGATAACAGGACATGTTAGTTTTGAAAAACTCAGCACATTTTGATTTGCCATAAGGATGGAACAAATATATTCCTTTCGAAATTTTTCCAACAATTGTCTTTTCTTGGATGTTTACAGTTCTTTGCCGAAGAGAAAAATAGCATTTATCAAAATGTTGCCAGTACACGTAGTGACAAGAACGAAAGGATCTCATCTTTTATCTACAGTTGAATAACAACCTGATGTTCTTTTATTATTTATTATTTACAAGGAGAATGTGGAGCACCTTTGCAGTGAGCTAAAAAATCCAAAATATGGAACTTATTACCTATGTGAGTATTTCTTAACATCTTACACAGTGTATCGCTCAGTTTTGTAAAATAAAATAGAGTTCTGAGGAGTCCTGTAAGGAATTCTTCTCTAACTGTAAATTGTTGTTAACCCATTAATAGCTGCAGCTTTTGTGAAAAATTGTGTTTTGAAGCTAGTCGAGCAGATTTCGGGTCACTTTTGTGGTTTTAAAAGCTCAAACTTACCACAAACCCATTCACAGCTTGTATACTCGACGGCCTTTCGATCCAAATGCAAAATGGTGGCCTGAAAATCTCGGGCAGGCTCAGAAAGCAAAATTTCGCTTTTCTCTCTTTCTCTTACCCTTTTTTTCCCCTTTCCTTGCCTGAAGTTTCTCCTCACTTGCTGGAAATTTAGTAGGCTTCATTTTGGTGTAGAAATTTTTTAGGAAACTACTCATTTTCAAACCACATGCTCAGAAAGGTAGGTAGGTAATGGAACAAGATTTTCGTGCAGATTTTCAGGTCAAAGTTACATGGTTTTTTGGCTATTTCTCCAATCTCCTTCACTCAATTGCGCTCATTCTGGTATCGTTTGTAAGATATTTTCAACCTGTTTAAGTACATGGTCAAAGTCGTGCTCCAGGGTTAAAAGTGATGATGTCACAAGGTGTAGAAAGGGTGTGGTTCCACATGGGTGCTTATGGGCGCACTGGACGTCGATGGGTTAATTAACACAGTGACTGATTTATCTTGTGAAGATTTTATTAAAGTAAAGAATGTTCTGTTTTGCATTGCAGAAAGTAATAAAATTGATTTCAGTCATAAACTTACACTTTTTTTCTTTCCTCTTTAATTTTCCTGTAATTTATTGTCACTTACAGTTTGGCATGCCAGACCTTTTGGATTGATTTATTTAAAGTCCCATTCCTCACTGGGGCTTATATTTTTTCTTTGTCTCATGAAGAAAATCATCCTTCTTTAGACTTCTCTAAGTTTAAGTACTGGTTATCCTATTGTTTCAGACTTTTCCAATTTTATTGGCAAGCCCAGTATCAGAGCAATTGCAGAAGCAGATGATCATGAAGTTGTAAGGGAGGTCCAGGTAATAATTATTAGAACCTTATCATTGATGATAATAAATGGTTTAAACGCATTTAACAATAATAGTTACTGTAATAATAATAACTTAATATTTATATTGTGCAAATTAACATGTGGATATGATCAAATGCACATCACAACACTTTTCGGGGGACTTTGGCCGGACTGCATCATCAGTTTACAAACAATCGAAGGAAACTTATTTGAAAATGCCCCCTCCCTCAATTTCCAGTAAACAGGCCAGACCACATCACAGTAATCTTGTGAGTGGGTTCTTTAACGTCCCCTGCCTAATCAAATTAACTAATTAATAGATGCAGGAGACGGGACCTACAGTTTATTCGTCCTTATCCGAGAAGACTAGAATGTCTATCCATTTCTTGATATTATAGAAAGGTAGTGCATTCTCCTCAGTTATTTGGAGACCTTGAGTGTTGGTCCAGCCGGGGCTCAAACCGTTGACCTCGACCTCCCGCACAACAGTCCAGCACTCTAACCAATTGAGCTAACCGGGAGACTGTTTCTATGGAAACCCATAACCAGTAACCTACATGTAATTGGGCGTTTTTCTTGAGTCCTGTGTTTATGCATCTTGATTTGAACATTCTCTATGGGAAAATGCATTCATTCTCAGTAGTTCTATATGATTCAAGCAAGGCTTAAATATGGATCTCTCTATGTAAAATGGGTCTTGTTAACTCACTATTAATTTTGTCCTCCATATTGTGTTTTTATTCTAGAGGCTTAAATGCACATGTACTTTTCAGTTTGAGTTGTGGTTGGTAACAGTAAAATAGTTAAAAGATGTTGTGTCTATTTTAGTGCCCATAGAAGATTCCACCTTTAATGGTAGCTTTTCTTCCCTACTCATCCCCTATCCTTCTTCCCTATTCATTCCCCTATCCTTCTCGGATAAGGACGAATAATTTTTATTGTATCCTCTTTGAAGAGTGGAACTAATTTATTTATTTATTTATTTATTTATTTTTTTTCATTTTTGGCAGGAATTTTACTCTGACTATTTTGCTGTTAGTCCACATGTGTTTTCACTAAACCTTCCAAGTTGTTCGCGGGTGAGTGTTTTCTTATTTGATATTATATTATTATATCACTATTTTACAATTATAATGTGTAGATGAAATCGAAAAGGCAGATCATTTGTAACATGCTATGGGCAATAAAATTTAATAATTCAATTACTCTGAGTGGATTTAATTCTCATTCATTGTGAGTAGCACAAAACTAATTTTTTTATCAATGTGAATGTCCAGTAATAATTAAGTCCTTACTTTTTTTTTTTTTTTTTTTTCATTTTTCAAACTGTAAGGTTTAATTTCAAAACTTAAAGTATTTTACAAAAACATGATGAACTAAGCAAAACCATGTGCATCTTTTTCTCTAAAATACGGCACATAAGTGATTAGCAATGTTATATACTAGGAAAATTCATTACTTGATGAGGGAAATCCGCATTAAATTGCATGGGAAAAGTGCGATAACAGGATTCAAGTGCAATTTAACGTGGAATTCACGAGTCAAGTGATGGCTTTTCCTTGAATCACATAATTGAATAAAAACAAGAAAAAAAAAAAGAAAACAGCACTACTTATAGTTGTTATGTATAATGTAGATGCAAAACAATATCACTTAGCCTTGTTTTCAAGTCGCAATTCCACACTAAATTCCTCACTTTGTTAACCAATCAGAATGCAAGATTCTATTCAGTGATGCAATTCTGAGTTGAATTCTGATACAAGATTTTACTTATCATTATATGATTACAATTTTTTTCTTGAAGGGTGGATCATGGGATGGTGAGGCATTAGATCGCTCCTGCCAGGGTATTCTGGCTGTTTTGTTATCATTGAAGAAATGCCCTTTGATACGATATCAGCAATCCTCTGAGATGGCAAGGAGACTCGCTGAAATTATTAAGGTCAGAACTTTAATCAAACATTTGTTTGATTAGATCACTATTTATCACAAGTATAACATATCCAACTTCACGGTTCATGTGGATTGGGCCATAGATGGTTTTCTCCTTTTTTCCTATTTGCTGGGGTTCCTCTCCTGTGCCTTACTGCAGTCGAGAGACAGTTTGTCAATAGTTTTAATAACAAATGATCACCTTTTCTTGAAAGGAGAGGGTTACACAAATCTTTATTGCTACTTTCAAACCGAGCAAAATTGAACCAAATTGAACCAGTAGTACAACATGTTGCATAAACTCAGAAACCCTACAGCTTTTTTTCCTTTCCATTGAACATCTTTCCTTTCTTTTCTTGTGTATCTTTTTGAGTTTTTTTTTTTTTTTTTCCTTTGGTGTGTGTGTGTTTTATTTCCAGTTCAAGTGTGTGTGTGTGTGTGTGTGTGTGTGTGTGTGTGTGTGCGTGTGTGTGTGTGCATATGTGCGTGTGCGTGTGCATGTGTGTGTGTAAGCCTCAGATGAAACTGACTAGATCTTTTTGTTTTTGATTGTTTGTTTGTTTGTTTGTTTGTTTGTTTTTTTTTAATTTAGCACAAGATAAATGAGGAGGCTTCGCTGTTTGACTTCAGAAGAACAGATGTTCCTCCCGTACTGTTGATTTTAGACAGACGAGATGATCCAGTCACGCCTCTACTAAATCAAGTGAGTATTTACAATCTTGTCTCAATCCCTTTGAGTGAAGGCAGTGTGTAAAATTAGTAGAGCAAAATCACTGGACTGGACCACGAGCTAATTTCCCTTTTTGGTGCACAGATCTCATCTCTTGGAGAAAGAGAGTTCGTAGTACTACGTGCATTTTGCAGATTTTTATCTTGCCTCACATGATTACTCTGAGTACTTTGTGCACGCCTTTGTCGCGGTCTTGAACGGTCAATACATCGCTGAAGATGGCAGACAAACAACATGCTCGATGCATCACAATTCAGAGACCAGATTTTTGAGAGTTGTTTTGTAACCATTCATCCTTACCTCTTGTGTTTTGTAACCATTCATCCTTCCCTCTTGTGTTTTGTAACCATTCATCCTTGCCTCTTGTGTTTTGTAACCATTCATCCTTGCCTCTTGTGATTTTTATTTGCTCTGACGATGGGCTAACGCCCGGAACATCAGCTTTAAAAACCCTTTACAGTGGCCAATTTACATCATAAACTCAGTTTATTAAACCAAATTATAGTTTCTCGTTCTGCCGTTTGGTTGATGAGTGTCTGCCTGATTTAAAGTCAGGAATATTGACTAACTAGAATCTACAGCGGTCGATAATCTTTTTCCCATTTAATTTCCAGTGGACTTATCAGGCAATGGTACATGAGCTCATTGGTTTGAGAAATAACAGAGTAGATCTGTCGAGGTGTCCTGGCATTACCAAAGAACTTCAGGTATCAAAATTCACGCTTCTGCTGTACGGGAAAAAGCTCATTTAAATTATCCTGGCCTTGTTCGTCATTCGAAGGCACACTGTAGACTTACACAGAGCCCTAGACATTTTATCTTTCCGCAGCATGAATTATATATGAATCAGCGTTAAGGCTTTGAACTGGAACCTTCTTCTGGGCATCGAAGGTTACGCCCATAATTTGCTGGTATATTTACGTACCCTGGCCCCTGAGTTGAGAGAGGCATGGGGAGAGTTAAGATCCTCACTAGCTAAGAATGCACAATTCTGCTTGTGCTCAGTCGAACCAGGACCAGGTTTCATTTTAATGATGTTCTTCACAATTATTTTGTAACAGGAAGTCGTTTTATCAGCTGAACACGACGAGTTTTATCAACGGGTAAGCTTTTAATTCCTGAGTATTGATGGTGTTAAAAGCAAAAAACTCAGAAAAAAATCATTTCATAAGCACAAATTTTCTTTTCTTTTTTATTTTAATCAGAACATGTATCTCAATTTTGGAGAAATTGGCCAGAACATTAAAACACTGATGACAGAGTTTCAACAGAACGTGAAGAGCAACCAGCGTCTAGAGTCCATCACCGATATGAAGGTGAGTCAAAATATATCCTAAAAAAATCAAAGAGTGTCCTGAAAGTCCTTGTGATAAAGCAACAAGAACTTTGGTCAAACAGCTTTAAAGTACCATTGCCCAAAATGTCATCTTCTTGCACTACTGATGTCGGGCAGCGTCTTTCGAAGTAACTCTATGCTCTCCCTATTTACACCGACATTATTTTTCGTGACATTTTTTCTTTCGTAGTTTTGCGAAAAGCATAATTTTATGAAATGTTTTCTTTTATTACGAGACTTGTGAAGGAATAACTTCTCGATCACAAAATTTTAAGTGTAGATGACTTGACAACGACAATTTGCAAGGGAATTTTGAAGGGTTAAAGGACAATTCTGCAAGAATTTTCCTTGACAACATTGACAAGCAAGACAAAATCAGCTCATATTCTCGTGTAACTGACAAGCCGTCCTGGCTAATTGTTTATATCATTTGTCATGAGAAACGTGCTGAATAAATGTGGCTATAGTGTGTCATGTTTTTTCGTTGCAACTAGATGTACTCGGTATCTGTTTGGTTTTGAATGTGTATTTTTCCAACAGGCTTTTGTGGAGAATTATCCTCAGTTCAAAAAGATGTCGGGAACAGTGTCAAAGCATGTTACTATTGTTGGTGAGTTGTCTCGTTTGGTTCAAGACAAGTCACTTTTGGACGTTTCTGAAGTGGAACAAGATCTCGCCTGTCAGAGCGACCATTCATCTGCCTTGCAGGTACAGAACCTTGTTAATTAGGGGAGTCGCCAAGTTTTCGATTACCCAGATATATTTCTTATAATTATCGTAACGAAATGTTATAGAAATATTGGCGAACCCACAAGAGCATGTAATGATGTGTCAATCGAAATGCGAAATGCTAAGGTAGATGTTTTGTAACGAGGTGAGACAGAGTTACAGATGAAAGGTGGATAATTCGAGGATTTTTAAAAGGCTCTTTTTTGGTGAAATTTACGAGAAATAACCCTTTTCGAACGTAACCATAGAAATAGATGTCATCGGAAGGAAGTGGGCAAAGTTAAACTGTTCACTCAATAGCTGTAACCGCCTCCCGGTTAGCTCAATGGAAAGAGCATTGGATTGTTGTGCGGGAGGTCGAGGGTTCGAGCCCCAGCCGGACCAACACTCATGGTCTTAAAATAATTGAGAAGAATTTGCTGCCTTTCTTTAACATCAAGAAGTGGTTAGATATTCTAGTCTTCTCGGATAGGGACGAATAAATGGAGGTCTCGTCTCCTGCAGGGTTAGGGGTAGGAGACGTTAATTTCCCACACACGAGATTACTGTGGGGTGGGATGGGTGGGATATTGGGCGCACTTACCTGTATTTTGGAGCCTCGCTCTGTTGTGCGACCCTCACCACACTCTGGTGAAAGTGATTAAATAGATAAACTCTTTGTCGGTGTTAAACGTTTAACCCCCAAGAGTGATTAGTATATCTAATTCCTCCATACAGTATCACCCCTGAATCACACATTAAGGCCACGAGAAAAGAGGAAATGATCACCAGATAGAGAAGCTCTCAATTGTGAAATAGATTCTCCTTGTCAGCACCTCAGGAAATATATTGAGAACAGTATGGAGAATATACATACTGATGTTAATATGTAAAGAGTTATGATTAGGTTTGAGTGATTTACTTGAGAAACATAATAGTACTATTCTAGAAATCTTCCTTGATAAAAGTGTGGAAAAGTTTCTTTTTTGCTAGTTAAATTTTCAGTTCATCTTATTTTAAATTTCTTCAGAATGTCCGTCGCCAACTGGCCAACGAGAATGTGTCTGAGCTGGACATGATAAGGATGGTGTCCCTGTACGCGCTTCGTTACGAAAAACATAGCAGCAATGACGTGGGTGGCCTGTTGAACATGTTGTCAAGAAGAGGGGTTAGCGAGCCTCTAAAGAAGGTGCGTAGACTTAGAGCTGTATGGTTTCCTAACAGCTACAAGAGAACGGTTTCCAGATCTTCTAGATTTAAATTTTCGTTTGACGTAATTGAATTGTCTAAGCAAATTCGATCGTGACGTTCTTTGAGTAAGGAGGCGCTATCCGTCTTTTGTATGTGAGAGCGTGTAGTTTTTTAGATATTTTTAGAACGCAACTACAGTAAGTTTGGTGTTGTATTGTATTCAATTTGCAAAAAAATCTAAACCAAAATTGTAAGCGCACATCATCAAATTCCACTGCAACATAGCACATAAATAAATTTATAACAATATTGAACAAAGAGCTCTGTTTACAAATGGCCGCACACGAACCATTATGGTGGACCCCTTCGAGCAAGAATTTAAGTGAACATCTTTCTGGTTTAGCCCAACAAAATTTTAAGCGAATACCAGATTTAGTAGATCATCAGATCGCTCTCTAACCAATGCTTCTGTGATACAATACTGTAAGAAAAATGTGTTTCCTCGCCTCTATTCTTATCAACGCCTCTTAGCCTCTCTCCCAGAAAAAAAGGCCGTATTATTCTTGTAAAAAGAGCTGGTGAACGGATTAAGTAGCTTATGCTCTAGAAGCAGCTTCAAAGTTAACAGCATTCGGTAGAATCACGTGTACTCAGCTTTTTAGTTTATATCTTTATTGATGACTTTCTTTCATTTGCCTTTTCAACAATTTTGATATCCTTTTGACATGTTACATGGGACGCGTTTAACACTGTTTTGCCTTCCACAAGGATCGATTCACATTGTTCAGTTCAATTCCTAAAGCTTAGTAAATAATTTTTTTTAAATACAACCAGTAAAGTTTACATGTAATCTTCGTCAGCCGCGTGTTGACATGGTATTTTATCTGATCTTGAAGCGAACCACATACCACTTAGGCTTGAAAACAAACGGGTAAATTTCTAAGGTAAATTGATTTATTTTCTTCGAAGGAATCGAAAGAACAAGAAAAGGCGCCCAATACCCTCTTTTTTTTTTTTTTTTTGCTTTGTTTTCCTTTTTTTTTTTTTAATACACTGAAGCCTTCCATTTCAGAAGAATCTATCAAAGTTAATTATGCCGAATGACTTGCATAAAAATCCTTTTATAGTTTGTGACGTTGAATTAATCCTATAATTGTTGTGGTCTAAAACGTAAGACTCTGACCACATCATACAAGTTTTTTTCTTTTTCCGTCAAACCGCTCGGCATGACCTTCGTTCGATCGTTCTTGTCGTCCACCTTCATTTCACCATCATAACCCATAAATACCTAGACGATTTACTAATGAGTGTTTAATTTTTTATTCTATATATTTTTCTATCTCGAAACTTGATTCTCGAAATCACAACAAATCTTTTCATCCAATTACTCTCTACTACTATAAACTGAACTTGCTGCACGAGCTCTTGATGAGTAGCTGGTCAGTCTTACTGTATCCGAGGTCCTCAGTCCAGTTACCAAAGATTTTAAAGCGTCGCGGAAGTCCTGCTTCATGAAAGTGCAGAGGAGCGGATTGCACAACGCTGTCAAGAAGCGAAAGAAAATGATAGTTGAGACTATTGCGATAGCTGCTTTTGGAGACAAACTATCCTGCCCTATGGCGTGCAGGTCTTCCATTAGTGCCCAGAGAAAATAGAAAAACAATCCAACTATGAACACTGTCATCATGGCGATGAAGATCAATGCGACTTTTTTCTCGTTGACTTGTCGTCTGCCTTTGTTGACCTGAGATTCCGAGCGTTTGGTAAGTTCGCTGTGGATCTCGTTGCCTTGCCTTCGAAGGTGAGTGAAAAGCTTGGTGTAAATGGCGCTCGTCACAAGCAAGGGCACCACGACGAGGGCGGCCATGTGAAGGAAGTCGTATCCGAGGTCAAAACGATTCACTGTGTCTTCAGGTATCGTGGGCTGCAGAATCCAGGTAAGCTGTATCATTGAGGCCAGCAGCGCGAAGAACCAGACAGAAGCCAGCACAAAACGGAGTCTTTCTTCCGTTACGATGGACGGGTACTGCAGAATCTTGGTTACTCTTATGTAACGGTCGACAGATAAGAAGGTAAGGTGGCCCACGGACGAGAAAGCCAGAAAGCGGTTGGAGATATCCATAGGGAGACACACTTCGAAACTCATAACGGCTGAGCAGACAATAACCATTGGTACCGCTACCAAACCTGTCAGAAGGTCGCTTACTGCGAGACTGGTAAGAATCATGTTGGATGTGGTGCGGAGTCGTCGTTTGCGCCAGATGAGCAGCAGAATTAGGCTGTTTGCAAGGATGATGGAAAACGAGAGCAGTCCGTAGATGACAAACGCAACTGTTGGGTCGCTCATAAATATGACTTCCTTCTCATTGTCCTCGGTTGAGTTGCTGTCATTGGTGTGTTTCATGTCGTCGTCTTTCTTCTCTTCGCTTAAAAAGCTGTCTTCGCCTCGGCACAGGTGCCTTCTTCGGCAGAATTCTGTCTAGATTTGTTTGGCTTTTTTTTCTTGCTCTGAATCCTGTTTGCTATTCCACTTGATAAACACTTTCTTTACCTTCTAGACCTGGCTAGCAAAGTCCTTATACTTTCGTCTTGCTTCGGTTTGCAAGTTGTCGGCTCCAGATCTCAATTGTAACCCGTTCAATTCGCTCCACTAAAAGTAAAATAAAAAAGATTATAGAAAAACTGATTATATAGAGTTCAATGAAGTTTTCAATTAAAAAAAAAAAATTGCGGTATTGAAATGGAAAATTTGTGAAGAAGTTGACGTCTTATTAAGGTTCTTATTAATTTTGAGTCAATTCCTACCGACCGAGGAGAAAATGGAAAGGGTACTCACACAAATAGATTACTGAAAGTTAAGAGAAAAATAATAAAATCTCCCCTTTAAAAAAAAAGGTGCTCAGATCATCAGTAATCCTCCTTATCCCTACCATAAAGGTACTTCGTCGATATGTTCTCTTAATCGTGTTGTGAACAACCTACCAAACTGATTAGCTTTCGTAGAAACAGCAAACTCGTGAATTGAAATCTTGTTTTGCACCTCCAAAACGAGTTTTAAAGCTAATTACCGCAATTTGGGGTGGTGTTTCGCTACCAGTTTGCTTGCCGCCATTAGACTCTCCAAAGTTTTTTGTTACAAGTTATAGAGGTCAAAATTCCCGAATATAGTAATTTGCAAATTGAGGATTACCGGAAATTACTAGAAGAGTTGTTACCTTTATGCAAATTCCGTAATTCGCCCTTTTAAAAGAGTATGTGCCTATACGTAAGCTTCGGCTGAATTGATTTCACGAATGCGCTCTTTAAAATACTAGTACGCTTTAAGAATCAATTTACTGACTACTACGGGCAGTTTAGATTCCCAATTTCTTGATGCATTTTCAAATCTATAAACCACTAACGGTGTTTGCAAAATAGATGTCGTGAGTTGAAGACCTTTTTTTTTTTTTTTTTTTTTTACAATGTAAGCGGATATTTGCGTCCTGTAAGCTTTTAATGAAATGGGATGTTATTTGCTTTACAGGGAAATAGGGAATTAATTGCAAATGGATAAAGCATAATTGTGACACTCTGATAGGCGTAGCAGATGGAAAGAAATTGTCTCGATTTTCCCACCTGAAATCGTCCTTAATGCGAATAAAACGCTGGCTGGCTTTTACTGTCGTTAGCGTTGATCTGTTTCAGTCATTTTCTTTGTGTAAACAGATGGCGATTACATGTTTTTTTAGAGAGCTGTTTCTTCTTCGTACACAAAGAAAGTGCAATTTCTTCGTAGAAGCGAAGAATAGAGGTTAGAGTAAAACTAACACATTTTTTTGCCGAGCCAAAGGAAGCTAAGCGACTGTGACGTCAACCAATACAATTTCCTCAGCAAAAACCCGAATTAGGCTTAATTGTGTGGAAGCGATATTATTTGCATGTTAATTATGGACCATTTTCCAAGTTGCACGTGAAATCGTGAAGAGATTGTTATCGCGATATTGGCACCACCCCTTGCTGAAGTTATTTTTCATTCCTCGATGTGTGTGGGATTTAAACCCAAGAAAGACAAACCCTGAGACATTGAAAGCCCATCATCTATTTTACGGTAATCTTTCACAGAGTCCTTAGAAGTAAACAAAAGAAAAAGTTTTCAGTAAACGATGTGAAATTGCGGTCTGGAACTGATAGTGTTAATGTTGAAGTCGCACAAAGAGAAAACGCCGGAACTTGGACCAAATTGTCACTCATGCCGCAATACAGTGACTCAAGCGCGTAGACCGCGTACTTATCACCGTCTATATCCTGTTCTTTCCACAGACATTAATAAAAAAACTTAGCAGACATGTCCGGCTCACCTTCACATCTAGAAATGAGGCCAACTTTGTATCCAAATCAGAGAATCTCTTTATAGCTCTTACAAACCAGCGAAACAAGAGTGTTCTTCAAAGATCATTCATCTTGCCTCTAAGCTATTGACATGCGTTTGATATTATTGTCTTTGGTATAATTAGGTTGTTTCTCAAATGGTTCTAAGTGACAACAGTCCACGAATCAGGGAGATGGAAAGTCATAAAAATGTTTCCCGCAAAATGTACCCTATAAACGACATATTTCTTAAGGAAATTTGTAAAAAAATAAAAACGCGAATGATGCGCTTTTCATAAACTTACGTGCAACAAGAAAGGTTACGAAATACAATCAACGCGACATCTTACTTTCTTGATAACAAAAACTAGTTTATGAATGTTTAATGCAAAATAAAAGGAGGAAAGAAAAAAAACGCAAAATCACAATATATTTTATTTGCCCTGATAAAGTGCACAAGTGATAAACGATCAAATAAGCCTAAACGAATATATGTTTTAGCAAAAATGTTTTGTCTCGTATGCTTTAGGTGGTGACAGCTCTAATCCAGTATGGCGGCAGAAATGTCAGGGGTAGCGATCTCTTTGGACAAAACAAAACTCCGCTGTCATTGACGAGAAGATTCTTCAAGGGATTAAAGGTAACGCCTTCAGTGTTTTTGACGACAAACTAGCGCTATTCAAGTGTATTCATTTAAGTCAATGCTTTGTACTGTAATGAAAAGGTTTCGACGAAAGATCAAAGAAAAAGGACATTGTTGATTGGATTTTTGACGTGTTTCCGACAGCGGCTTTTCAATAACGAATAGTAGGAAAAGGAAAAAATAGAGATTTTCATTTTGTGACAAGTGCGATCACTGTTGAATTTTTGTCCCCTAGCCCCCGGGGATGAGGAGTTACTGAGGTGTATTTTCCTTCTCATGGGAAACGACACGGTCTCTTCGACAGTGCTCATTAAACTGAAACATATCACGTCGAAATGATAATTTTCGGTGGTTGTTAAACCCCCCCCCCCCCACCCTATTAGCCTCGCATTCAAAGGCTTCCTTATTATGTTTTGTTCCCAGGTTCCTTCTGTAGATCCCTCGGTGTTGGCATAGTGAGAATTGTTTTTGTTAGTTATTTTGATTATTTTCCCCTAATTACAAGAGCAAACGGTAACCCTATTGTATTTTCAGGGAGTGGAAAACATCTACACACAGCACACTCCTTTGTTGTCTGAGACACTGGACAACTTAGTCAAAGGAAAGCTAAAGGACACGCAGTTCCCATACATTGGTTCGTCAGTGCTGCGAGACAGGTAGGAACCACTCACAGACCCCGTGCCAAATTTTTGTTCTTATTTAAAATAGCCTCGAAATTAAACATTTCAACCCCCAAGAAAAATCCGAGTTCGTGTACAGGTATAATTTTAAGTCAGTGCAACGCCGTTTGCCTGAGAATTGATTCTTGGTAAATTTGGTCATTGAGAAGTTTATTTGTCTGGGTTTAAGCATACACAACACATCCAATCACTCTGAAGTGTGATGTCTAAAACCTTTTTTTGGTTGGTGAGTGACCACGGTGTTTATAACCTTCGAATTGATAAACACTAATTTAAAACGGGACAACAAAACAATAAGTCCTCGGTTTTTCTATTTAAAGCGTTTGTTTCAAAAGTTGAATCCTTTTCTCCAACATTATCGATGCTGAATCAGTCAGTAACAAATGAGATTAAAGGAACTTATCGCCAACTAAAGAAGCTCTTGACTGTTAAACAAACTCTCCTTTCCAGTACCGTAAAGACTGTTGGAATAGCATCCGATCACGAAATGTAGGCTGGATAGGATTTGATTCCTCGGGAGTTATCGCTAACAGTTTCTTCGTTCCATGCCAGTACTCCAACTAAGTTTTATTTTCCGTATTTCTTCTCCAACCGAGCTACGAATATGCGATCTTTCTTACTGAATAGATTTGGCTTTATTGTTATCTATTTCAAAGGCCTCAAGAAATTATCCTGTTTATGGTTGGTGGAGCAACTTACGAAGAGGCTTATGCCGTATATAACTTAAACAAGACATTGCCTGGGGTGAAAATTGTTCTTGGTGGAACCACAATTCATAACTGCAAAAGGTACCCTTACCCTCTCTTTCTATATGACACCGATAATTGACGCTGTCATTTCATCTTTTATATCTTAAGCTATGAATGATTCAATTGAAATTTTCTTTAAAGGCTTTTCTGGTAAATCCGTTCAGGACGATGAGTGCAAAAATAAAGGTGGCACTTAGTGCTATTTAGTGTTTACCTGCGACAAAAAGCACAAATTTAAGGAAAAGCCATCTCGACACTATCTCTATAAAATTCAAATGAATAAAGGCTGATAGTTTCGAAAGAAACTGTTTGGGGCTGCGTCGGTGGGAGTAACGAAATAATTTGGATATATCAACAAAGTTGAAATGGTAAATTGGCCACCGTAACGATTACAAAAGCTGACGTTTCGAGCGTTAGCCCTTCGTCGCTCCGACGAAGGGCTAACGCTCGAAACGTCAGCTTTTGTAATCGTTACGGTGGCCAATTTACCATTTCAACTTTGTTGATATATCCAAATTATTCTCTAAAATTTATTCTGTTTTATCGATATTATTACTATTGTTGTTACTATTACAGTCATAATTTTCATTACTCTTATGATTAAGAATCACAAATGCCTTGCTATTATTATCATATAATATACTTATATAATAATCATGTAATGGCTGAATCTTAAATAGTACGATATTTCCGTACCTCGATAGCGCTGCACTCCACCTTTGCGTTCACGGTGTTGCCTATTATGATTTGATCTCCGAGTTGATCCAAACTATTTTTGTAGAATAAGAGTGTCGCGTCTGGTTTGTGACTGCGAGCAACGAAGATGAGAAAGTCAGACTTTGACGCATTTCTTTACCTTTTTCTTTTTTCGCCGGAGAGCGAAAATAAATACATGCGAAGTCGAAACAGCTGTGAATACATTCGCTTACGTCGATTAATATACATTATTATCCAACTGTGCTTCGTAGAGTTCAAATCACGCGCGAGACGAGTACAAATATCACGCGATATTTTTACTCCAGAAATATCTGCGAAATTCTCCCGCACAGAAATAACAATTTGGCGTGTTAGATGATAAATCTTTTATTAGACGTTTTGTTGTGTAGTATCGCTGAGTATTTTTACTCGTTGTTAGGCGAGTCAAAATACAGGCAACGAGTAAAAAGAATCAGCGATACTACACAACAAAACGTCTTATGAGATATATGTACTAGCTCACGCAAATTTACAGATCATGATACTTAAAGCGTCCAAGAGGCTTTCTAGCTTTATGTGATTTTTATTACATTTATGGTGGTTAGATCACAATGCAAAGGCAAACTTTAGACGATATTGTTATTATTATTTGTTTTATTTACCCATTTTATGGGTTTGTTAAGAATCCATGTTGAATCAGTTGTTTGAGATTTAGCTGGCCCTCTTCCTAAAGAGGAAGTCATTCGTGAAAAAAAAAATGTTCTTTATAACCAATTTTTTTTTGTATCCAAATTATGGATGTATCAGTTTTAAGGAAGGAGGTGATGAGCACTTTAGTCATCCTATCTTATAACTACATCTTTTTAACTTAACGAGGAAATTTGTGTTTAATTTTAGCCTTCCAAACTTAAAAAACAACAACTCTCATTTGATCTGAGCCATTCAGAAAGTGATATAAAAGTGTTAATGATGCTTAGCAAAAACTTATTCTTTATGTGTTTGTTCAAGCTTCTTATTGAAACACGGAATCAGCATGATTTTCGCATAAATGAACCACTTTTTATATTTGTGAGAAACTGCGCCATTTGGGAATTGGATAATTTCTGGAGAAATAGTAGTTCAGTTCTACGTTTGTTGCCGTTAGGCATTTCACAACCTTTCCACGCTCGCTTGTCAAACTAAGTTTTTGAAATAGTCAGTGTCTAAACGAACGAATAACCTTAAGTTACTCTCTTTTATGGCCTCTATCTGACTCAGCTGATAAAATTTAAGGATTCTTACCTCGAAAACATAAGAGCTGTGGTTAAAATCTATCTGTGATCTATAAAACCAAAGGAAGGTTGTAAATATTTAAGTTTCCTCTCGCGACATACTCATTGTACACATCGAACTCTTCTTGTTTGTGCATGTCTCACACCATTCCGGAAAATGATGACACAACTGTCATTTTGTTGTAGATTCTAAATTGTGTTTAAATCAACAGAATATGTAAGATCCCTCCAGTATCTTCCGTTCAATGGTTCTATAACGATTTTAACGGAAATTTTATATTGCATGGATACATTGAAGTAAGAAAGCATCATGGCATCATCTTGTAAATGAGGTTCGTGTGACGTTCAGCACCAAAAAAAAAGGGTAACAAAGAGGGTTCTAATCTCGTTTCGCGTACGAATTTTATAAAAATTCACGCATCATGTGTACGTTAACGGTTAAGAAAAACAACTTACAATTTCTCTTGTGTGCGAGGTTTCAGGAAAGTATAGACGTTTTCGCGTTAGGAAAGAAAAAATTCACGAGTCACGTATATTTTAGGAGGTAAATCACGCCACCCTAGTTCATAAGTTCGTGAATCACGCTCGCCATTCTGTAAACTTCACGCATCACGTAGAGACCCTTTGACACCTTCATTGTGAGGATGTTGTTTTAGTTATTTCTCGATTTAAGATTCATGCAAAGTTTTTAAAACGTGTGGATTGTCCTTTATCCTTGCTGATAAGTTTGATAATTATTTCGTGGTCACTGATTTCGTGCTTCTATTCAATATTGTAATAAAAATGTATCCGTTTGTGATAGGGGCAACCCCACTTGTCCAACAGCAAACAATATATTCGCTTTGCGGCGTTAGTAACTCTAGTGCCTCGAAGGAAGAGATAACGTTAAATTGATTTACACTTTTATCTGCACCTTGACCACGTTAATTGGATAATGCCATGACATTACAATATCCATACGTGCTAAGTTTGGATTACAAAGCAAAGAAGAAAGAGACGGAAAATTTTATGGTCACCCTGCCTTTTCTCTCAATCTACGTTAATTAGGAATAAGAAAAAAGGCAAAGAAAGGAAAGAAAAATGGAAAAAGGTTGTAGGAAGTTGTTTTTTTTTTTTGGCATATTTTTTCTTTTTCTGTCGTAAATAATTGCTTATTCATACTACAAAATATAGGCCTGCGTCAAAAGTATTGGGTTTATTTTAAATTGTTCAAATGTTGATCGAGAGGAATAGTCACTGACGTCATAAGAAAATCAATATTTTATTACTCGTTTATGTTTAGAAGCTGGCCCAGTTTAACGTGACAAAAGTAATTATTCAAAGCAAGCCATCTCCACTTTGGTCAGTTGTTGTTTATTCCGAACTAAGGAATGATTTCACCACAAATAAATTCGTCTACAGGTAGTGACGAAACTGCAGATGAGCAGATGAGCAACCAAACAGGATAGATTGAAATTTAGTGGCATTATTTGACAACTATTTTATCGTTATATATTTCGATGACAAATTCTTGGTTTCGTATTGATAGCCCTTTTCCGAATTACCTTTAGCCTCTTTTTCAAAGCGAGCTCTGGTGCTCATTCTTTCATATGATCACACGTCTTCATTTATACGTGGAAATTAAAGTCATTTTCGCAAGAATAGTTGAGCTCTGGGCCTCGTTTTGAAAAAGAGGCCAAGATTAATTCTGAAGTGGCAACTTATGCTGGCTTTTCTGGACTATATAATTCATCTTCCTGAAAACGTTACGAATACTTCGCTGTTTTGAGTTTCAAGTTTATCACTCATTCTCTTCTAATAGAATTAGAGCTTTGATGTCTTGGTTAAGACGTCTAACATTTGATTTTTAATTTTGATTTTTTTCACAGTTTCCTTGAAGAAGTAAGTCATTCCACTGGCCAAGGCTCTGCTACTAGAGCCCGGGCTTCCTCTGGTGGAGCACATTACAGATCTTCATTTTCCTCCTCGTTTTTCTGAAGTTGCCCGACAACGTATGAAATCTTGTTAAAGGGCGTTTAAATTTGGTCTCTAAAAATGTAACACATAACTCACAACAGCTATTCAGAAAAATTAGCTTTATTTCAATGAGCCAACGAGAAATCAAAGTAAAAACAAGCAAGCAGACTGAAGCGCGTGAAGAGGCATCTGCCCGACTCGCGATTGATTTAGTTCAGATCTTTTCTTGTTGAGAGATTGTCGCGAGTGTTCCAAATCTGACTCAGCACTAACACAAAGTAAGGCACTTTTTCTTTCATGTTTCTTTCAGCTTCAATTTCCGTACGTCTTGCCTCCCGCATTCTATTTTTCCAGCTTTCTGAGTTCTTACTAAAAACGTAAAGAACAGTTCTTTATAAACGTGCGACCTGTGTTTGAGTGTATATTCGTGGAGTGATAACAAAGTAGTACTTTACTAAAACCTGAAACCCGAAAAGAGTAACTAAAATTAAGGTAAACCTCATTTTGTATGTTAAACAGCTGGATTCTGTATTTCAAACAAGTTGCTTTTTCGTTAGAAGTCGATTCGAAAATATGGTGCGTGACCACGAGAAGCAAAACAGAGACGTACTGCTGGGTGAAGTAAATTTAATACCAAAAGGAAGTGCAATGATGGCAGATAAGCCGATACTTCAGAAAAAAATATAACTTAGAATTATATATGATTTTTTTTAAAAGCAGAAAATAGGACAGTTTCATTTTGAGAAGATAGATGAGAGGGGAATAATTCCGAGTTATTTATGCTAACAGCCTTCGGTATCTTTTGTTCAAATTTGAACTGCTACATTTGACCATGTATAAGGTTTAGAGGTATTTCATTTACACCAAAGCTTCAGAGCATCGTCTATGAGGAGATTTGATACGTGATTAAGAAAAGTTTAATCAAATTCATAAATAAATATCTCACTGACACCATGAAATGAGGATCCGTTTACGAAAGTGACAGCAAACTTCCAGTAATTTTTTTTCCGAACGTGAGGAGATATCAATGGTAGTCATGTCACTCCTCAATTTCATTCACATCCCCTTCGACGAAATACAGTTGCTTTCTCTATCGGAGGGGCTGAAAAAAAAAAAACCTGGCCATTTCTCAGTCTTACTCAATTCCATTGTGCCCTTGGCTACTTCAAATAGACCAAATAAAGCATATACAGTCAGACGATTTGCGTTAAAACGGAAAAAAGCAAACTACCTTCCTGACTAGCGGCCATTTTTAATTAGAGTGACCAATCGGTAAAGAGATAAACAGAATGAAAACATCCTTTACAAGGACCCCAATTATCATTTCCGATTGCATTTCGAAAATTGTTATTTTTATATGAAAACTCTCTAACAATCCTGATTTTTTTGTTTCTGATATTACTGTTGTTTTCTTAAAAATAATAAAGTAGTAGATGTTTTTATTAGATTAGAAGGGAAGAAAGAATCGTGATAGCCCTAAGCGCCATAAACACGCGTGTAGGGAAAAGTCACGTCAGAATGTATGAATTAGGAACTTAAGTAAACCAATAGCTACACCCCCACTTGCGTGCGTGTTAAAAAAATTAAATTTCTTAGCCGTCTTCTGCAAAACAAACGACAACAAGAAATTACCCCAAAGGCAAGTTATTTAGGTTTCCATTCGAAACTCAAGGCAGCTAACATAAGTTACGCTGAATTTGAGGTGTGGTGTGGTAAGAGACGATACACCCATCCAACCTTATGAAACTATATAAAATAGAAATTCGTTTTTCAATCGGGGTTTTTCTTCTTAACTGCTCAACGTCCTAGTCATCAAAAACAATCCCATAAACTCAATTAGTCATCAGATGTGCTTCCTCTCATAACTATACCCTTTAGTTTTAAAATGCAGCGATTTGCAATCCCTAATTCCTCTCTCAACCAATTCGACGAAACGAAACAATTTCTGGCTTCCGCAGTATTTCTTAATTTCATATAGCTACATTAAAGCTAAAAGTAAAACAAGCCTTTGGGTTGTGAGAAAGAAACAAAAGAAGACTCGCTTTCCAGCTGAAAACTTACGAATTTGAAGCATAAAGTGCAAAACGTTTGAAAAGGGAAAAAAAAATTACATTCTAATGGTGACATACAGCGAAAAGCTGCTTTTAAGAATCTGGGCAGTGCACTATGACTGTGCACACGAAACTGTGAGCTTCTAGCTCGAAACATTCGTCGCTTCGCTTTGATTCCGCGAGTCAAGTTACAACCTAGCGTTTAGGTAGTATTAAATGTTTAATTTATACAATCAGTTCTTAAATAAACAGCTCCCGCACAGAGTCGACTCTTCTCTGGCTTTTGTACGAATGACACTCACGAACAGTCCTTTAAAAACTTTTTTGGTGATGATGGTTTAACAATGATTTAATTGAATATGTCATTTTATCGTTATTCGATGCTATTCGTCATTCGGTTAAGGAGCTACGATAGTTTCTCGTATTTTTTTCATGGAATAATTTTCAATTAAATGTCGAAAGAATCAGAATTGTTTAGTGATTGATCTGATAAACTGGAACTGTATAAGCGAGAGGCTGTCGCATATTTTAAAGAATACAACTGAATCAACAAATAAAAAAGGAGGAAAGAAAAAGGACAAAGAAGGCATGCTAAAGTAAAGCCGATCTCCCATAATGGCTACATAACCTTACCTTGGACAGAAGAAAGCAAGTTTCTTCAGGGACAAATTCAGCTGTAAGCGTTGGCTTGAAGAGTGACCGCTTTGGCGCCTTTGATCGGTATTAAAAACAAACTAGCCTGAAAGGTGCAAACTAAAATACTTATGCCCGTCGCTTGGGGCTTTTAACTCGGAATTAATGCAGAATGATTCTGGTACATGTAAAGGAAAAAACAGATATTTTTATACACCTGACTTTAAAACATGTTGAATGTCAATTCTACAAACGATCTTCGACAAGTAATAGGAGGAAGTTTGAACACTCGCTTTCTAAAATATTTAAAAGTTTTAAAAATAAATGTAAAAAGTTAAAATCATTATTTTAGTTGTCAGCCAAATATATTTCAAAAGCATTGGCGATCTTTGAAAAAGTGCCCTTTGGCACGAAAAATAATCTTGATGTGATAAAAATGCCAAAAGATTTTTGCCCTAACGTCCTTTGTAATATCACAGTTTTCCTGGAGTGGTCTCGAATATAATTGAATTGGCACAACCGACTGCTGCTGTTTAACGAGCAGAAATTTTATAACCAAAAATCGTTGCTGTCTTGCTGAAAAGCTATTGGTTGATCTGTGAGCTAGATGAACTAATTCAAATGTTGACGAGACTAGTTGGCGCCACGACGCTATTCGATCAATTTTACAGATACTTCTTTGTTTGAGAATTATATACTAGAGCGCTGCACTAGCATCGCAGAGGTCAGTGGTTCGAATCCCGTACAGGCCTGATTTTTTTCAGGTCTGATTTTCGCTATTGTTTAAATAGCGCTATCTACTGCGAGGATCGTGCATCATATGTACTTCTTTGTTTCTTTTCGTTTTGCTGCCAGGAAGTGAAGCTAACTATGGTTAATTTCGCTACCAAAGATGTTTTGAAGATATATTAATTATAACAATATCCCGTCCTTTAATGTCAAGATCATCTGATCCTAAAAATCATTTAAAAAGTAAACATGCCCAGAGGAAGAGATAAAATTTAATGTTTTGCGTCGGAAGGAAGTGATCTCCCTCCCACGTGTGGCTGAAATTACAACTACAGTTATCATTTAAGTCCACTTAATTATTTCACAACGCTTACTAAGAGAAAACTTTAAAATTCTTGGGGATTTGTGCCATACTGTAAGCAAATGAACAGTTTTGAGAACGTGTTTCCAGGTCGTTATCCATTTGTTCCGGCTGACAAGCTCGAACAGTGAAGAGGCTTTTTTGTGGAGGTTTAGACGCATGACTTAAATAAAGATAGTAAATTAAAAAAAAAAAGTTATCTTTGACATTGCCACTAAAGTCTAAAGTCTGCCTGTCCAGACTAAATTAAGCAAAACAGAAAGCCATCACGAGAGCTTGGTGCAAAAAAAAGAAAAAAAACGCGTCCTCGGTTGCCGGAGGGCATGGGTGGCCGAGTCGTGATTTTAGTAACTTTAATTTCTGATTGAACAGGAGAATAATTATCACGACTGGCCAAGCGCAGAGCGAAGCTAAACTAAATTAATTGATTGATTCCTTTCACAGATTACCCTCAACTCTGTAAAGTGAAATGCTAATGAACCATTGCAATTGTTTTTTTTTTGCACAAGAAAAGTCAGATTACTAGTGTCGGATCGATCTGGTTTCTTCTAGTACTGGGGTGAATATATTGTTATTTACAATGGGGCCTTCATAAAAAACGTTGACTTTGCTTAGCGTCTTCAGCGTGTCACTTTTCATCGTCCCTGGGTGATGTCGGATTTGTGCTCTCCCGATACTGTTTCATCATTTCTGTAGAAAGTTATAAAAAGGGTTAGTTCGTAAGCGCCCAATGGCCCATAAGTTTTCTTATTTTTGCAGCGTGATAATTCCCTCATCCAAGTTTGCTTTACCTTCAACTTCCTCTCTGCTCTTGATTTCCCCAGGTACATAATACTTCTTTCTAAGGTTCTGCAACGAATTCATTCCATTGCATTTTTATTTCAAGCCAAGATTCGAAAAAGCGCCGGCATAGTTTACCAAAATAAAGGTAAATGCACTTGTCTATGTACTAACCCAGTATTTAAAGCGGCTCTGCCACTCAATAGTCGCCACGGACTGCATTCGTAGCACAGAGAAAGAGAGAAGTGACTCTTCTTGGACCATCTCGTACGTCAACGAGAGCTGAGCGATCAGCACGTTGAGAAGAATGATGACAACACTCAACATGAAAAATATTGCCAGTATCGCTCCCAGCCAACTAGTTAACAAAAGAGAAGTAATTGTATTAGATATCAAGTGAGTTAGTAAAAAAAAAGTTGAACAGAAGGACGACGGAGGACAAAGGGAGGGGCAGGGGTAAATGTTGGTTGACTGTAGATGGTACCATAGGGGTGGGGTAGGGGTAAATGTGGGTTGACTGTGGATGGTACCATCGGGGTGGGGTAGAGGTAAATGTGGTAATTTGGATATATCCACAAAGTTGAAATGATAAATTGGCTACCGTAACGATTTCAAAAACTGACGTTTCGAGCGTTAGCCCTTCGTCGGATCGAATAGAGGAATTGTGGGTTGTGTGTGCTTTTAAAGGTAGAAAATGGAGCTACGTTATTGGTGGGAACATGGCAACGAGAAAAACAAGAATAAATTAGTGGAATAAAAAGCGTTCGTTGATCCCTGTAGGAATTAAGACTGCCGGTTTGAAAGATGAGCTTTTGTTCAAGATTTTTACGGCTTTCCGTGCTACCTAAGTGTAAGGAAAGACCGCAGATTGCCATATGTTGCTTAGAATGATTAGGTAAATTAAAATGCCTAGCGACTGGTTTCGATGTGTCCTTGTCATTCCTTTCCACGTCTCGAAGGTGTTCTCGGAATCGATCACCTAGTCTTCTGCCTGTTTCACCGATGTATATCTTTTTGCAATTAGCGCAAGTTATGCAATAGATTACATTGGCGGAGGTGCACGTGAAGTGATCGGTGATCTTAATGGATCGTTTAGGTCCCGATATTTTATCAGTGTTGTGAATGAAAG
The DNA here is from genome assembly GCF_964205215.1 of Stylophora pistillata. Classification (NCBI taxonomy): domain Eukaryota; kingdom Metazoa; phylum Cnidaria; class Anthozoa; order Scleractinia; family Pocilloporidae; genus Stylophora; species Stylophora pistillata. Next base: position 36,313,512 of record NC_142522.1, read on the forward strand.
GACACGTTTGCATCGTGCACGAGCGCATTTAAAAGTGCCTGGTTGGTCATTAGTGTGAAAAGAACTTCTGACCAAAAAATTGCCTATGTTTTTGTCGCGTTTGAATGAAATGAGCGGAGGCTGCGAAAAGATAGTGCTTGTCTCTGGATCGTTTTGAAGTAATTTAAAGTTGTTAAGAATGATGGATTTGACTGAGTGGTTGTGAGAGTGAATGGAATGTGGTCGGAATCTTCCTTATGCGACGTTTGTAGTGCTGAATGTCGATCAATAAGTTGGGCGCGGTGGTAACCCGCTTGAACGACAGAAACAGGGTAACCACGTTTATCGAAAAACTGGTACATTGACTCTGATTTGTGGTGGAAATCAGAGTCATCACTACATAAACGACGAAGTCTTAGAAACTGAGAAAAAGGAATGGAATTCTTAACGTGAGATGGATGTGAAGATGAATATAACAAGTAATTATGCGAGTCTGTAGGTTTGTAATACACACTAGTGCATAAACCGTTACCTTCAATTGAAACTTTGATGTCTAAAAAGGATAGAGAATAGTCAGAAATTTCCCAGGTATATTTCAGATCCGGGTGAAAAGAATTGACTGCGGTTATGAATTGACTGAGCTCTTCTCTGGTAGAGGAGGTAGCGCCGATACAGTCGTCGATGTAGCGACCGTAGAGTTCAGGTTTGGACCCGTTGTATTGGCTGAAAAATTGATGTTCGACAAAACTTACAAAAAGATTGGCATAGCTAGGTCCCATTTTGGTACCCGTGGCTACACCATTGGTTTGTTTGAAGAAGTTGTTTCCGAATGAAAAACAATTGAGTGTGAGCACTAGTTTGGCCAAGCGGAGTAGTGTTTCAGATTAGGTTCTTTATCAGTACGTTGATCAAAAAAATGTTTAAGCGCCAGAAGGCCTTCGCCGTTAGGAATGACAGTGTAAAGAGACGTAATATCCATGGTGAAAAGAAGTTTGTTTTGGCCAAGGAAATTAAAGTCTCGAAAAATTTGAAGAGCGTGTTGGCTGTCTTTGATATACGATGGTAAAGTTTTGACGATGGGAGCCATCATTTTGTAAATGTGGGTTGACTGTGGATGGTACCATCGGGGTGGGGTAGGGGTAAATGTGGATTGACTGTGGATGATACCATTGGGGTGGGGTAGGGGTAAATGTGGGTTGACTGTGGATGATACCATCGGGGTGGGGTAGGGGTAAATGTGGGTTGACTGTGGATGGTACCATCGGGGTGGGGTAGGGGTAAATGTGGGTTGACTGTGGATGATGCCATCGGGGTGGGGTAGGGGTAAATGTGGGTTGACTGTGGATGATACCATCGGGGTATGCGAAGTTTTTATTTTTTTCCATGAAACGTTTCCTTTTTGTATATGGAAAAAGATGGGGAATAGTTTTACTGCACTGCCACTGGCTCAGCCTTCCTTGAAATAGGTCACACTGCACTGCCAAAACCGACGGCTTTCAAGAAATTCCAAAACGGCAGTAATACAACCATTGCCTTTTTGTAAGTAATTTTTGTCTCCTAAAGCATTTATTGATTTTAGTCTCTTGCTGATAAGTTCCTAGCACTAAGGAAACTTTACTTAAAGTCAATGACATTAAAGGATGGGAAAGAGAAAAAGATACTGACTTTGTTAAAGACATGTATAAAATAAAGCGAATTTTAAATAGACAGTTGGACTGTCACAAGAATAATTTTAAAGCACTAGAACACATTTTTCCTGGCTCTGTTACGAGCCAAAGGCGATTGGCTTATGTGCTTTCTGAGTTACACGTGGGCTCTATAACCTAATCTGATGAAGCATCCGAATTGACCAATCAGGCAATGCGTGTTACGTTCATTATATCTCATTAGCAACCCAGAAAAACACTGCAACATTTTAACATTTTTTTTACATCTAAACGGTCACAAAGTATCGAGAAAATCAGAATTTTTCACCATGTCCCAGAAGCAAAACTTAGAAGACTTTCAAATATAAATAGTACTGAAATAAATGTCTCTAAAGTTGAAGTCGCTAAACTCACCCAGCAGTTGACAAGCTACGAACAACGGAGGACCCCTCTAGCCATGTTTTTAAACCAGCTAACATCACACATCCTACGTCTTCTTTACACAGTGAATATTCGCTGCCCAGTGCACTTAATTTAAAGAGAAGGAAATGTAAATTAACCCGATGCTTACTCAAGGACGTACAGCTAAGGACAGTTCTTGTGTTACCCATGAACTTCTCATTGGGAGATGATTTAAATTCGAATTCAGCAACACACAAATCACATGATTTAGGAGGCCAAAACTCGCAAGCTGAAGAATCTACACGACATGTAAATAAATAGAGAAGTCTTGACTGCGCTCTGTTTCGTCTATTTTGTTGGAAAGCATGCAGGAAGCGGCCACAAAAGAAGTGTAGCTTAGGGAAAGACAAAACTTAGTCGAGTGTTTGTTAAGGCACGTCTGAGTAGAATTACAAACAAGAGAGAAGTTCGGGAATTTGTCGTCAATTGTACAAATGGGTCCATGTCGTGACACCACTACTTTGTGTCATCTAATCAGAACACACTTTATTATTACAACTTTATTATAAAGGAAAACACAGCTTGGATGTCAAAAAGGTAAAGGTCGTTAAATATTATTTTAGGTGTGACACACTGTGATTTCCTTCTCCCTTTCGAAATATCTCTCTGATATTCAGTAGGTGGCCTAGAATATAAGCTGAGAAATCTACATTACAACCCAGGCAGACCTGAAAACATTGGATGAGATCAAGCTCTTGGTGGATGTTCACCGCTATGTGTGATTTCTCATTTATTAATATTCGTTTCAATATTATTTTGTAGAAAAAAAATCTCAGACTCTACTTGCCTTCCGAGATTAAAGTCGCCAGCCTTAAGTGCTGTGAAAAATGAGATTGAAAACGCAACCAGGATGATGGTGAACACGACGAGAAACCTTGGAATATCTTTGTAGATGACCATGCCGAGACATTTTATATAAAGACCAATGTACCTTTAAATGCAACAAAAAAATGAGTGGAGTCATAGGTCGAAATCGAACAATCTATTTAAACATTTTTAAGGGATGCTGCTTTATAGTCAAAAGTTGTTTACAGAAAAAGAAAGTGATTAGCTTTAGGCGGGGTATCCCTGCGTGAAGCCCTTGGCTTCTCCATCCCCGTCTTCCAAGCTCTACAGGGGATATCAATGGGGCTAATCGTTAACCGTGAAACGGTGAAAAAGCCATGGCCATTTGGCGTAAAAATTGACAAAAATTAAGCGTCAAAAAATTAAGCGTCAACTGTAAGCAGTCTTCTTTTAACTTTAGCAGAGGAAAATTAGCCATTGGTCGTAAAATGGCTAAAATTGTAAGCCGTAAAAGTCATCATCCAATTCAAAAACTATAAAATTACCTGTCCCCAACTGAGTATTTAAATATTCCACAAAAGTTGATAATTATTGCCAAAGAACCTAAGATCCATTGCGCATCACTTCCGAGATATCGGAAAACAAACGTCGCCGCGATTAAGAAGTATCCAGACAGATCCAGGTAGTTGAAGACGTCTTTGGCGTAGGCCAGTGGTTCTCTAGAGATATAAGGGAGAGGGAGAAAGATAACATTTTTGGTTTCACCTACGACACTACACAAACCATGGATTTAATTTTAGAGGGGAGGTGTAAGACCCCTTTGTTACTCCATTCTACATGAGGTCAGATACGCAGAACCCATATTGATAACAGTTTTTGTAGCTGAAATGGTCATCCTGTACAAATGTTTTATTATTATTATTATTATTATTATTATTATTATTATTATTAGATACTAGTTATCGTACCGCTTGAGCTCGGATATTTCATCAGCTATGAACCATAATGTCATCAAAGTTACTAAGATCTCCGTCGTTCTTCTGCCAGGAGAACTCTTATAATCCAGTGGGTCGTCTGACGTTGCAGCACTCATGAAGGACGCAGAAAGAACCGCCAGGAAAACCACATAATTGAAAAATCTAACCCTGTAATCAACAGAAAGCATTTTGAAGGGTTATGAAAAATACACGAAATTCAGTTCCAATCATGCATACACTATGTGCTTGTGTCTTTCACGAATAGTTAACTCAAAAACTATACATCAGAACAAATATATATCTAAAAGCCTTCAGATATAATTTTAGTTATAGTCTAAGAATCGTTCTTGTATAATTTAATTCCACTAACCACTAAGTTGTCCCGGCTCTGAAAGCCTCCGAACCGCCAATCCTTATTGTCTTATCAAGTATGCAATTGTTTTAGCGGGTTTAAACACCAAAAATACTGATAACAACAACCACTACAGGCTTTTAAATAGGTGAAAGTTATTCTGAAGCGTTACTTACTCTAAATGCACGGTTTTACTATTTGGGCAACGTTATGCAAGTACAACTTAAGCGAGCACTTCCAAATTCCAAAGGTGAAGGTGGGTTAGGAGGGAAGCTTTTTTCAAGGGAGGGTGGGTGAGGGGAGGGAGTAACCCCTTACTGCACACAAACTGATAATTGTATAATTGAGACCAAGCGAATTTTAACCAATCTTTGATTACACAATCAAAAAAAATTCTTAACATCTGAGGTACTAGACCTGAACCAAAACGCGGCATACTTTTCCCACTTTCGTTTCGTCAGCAACTTAATCACAACGTGATTTAAAATTTCCTGCAAGAAAATGAAGGAATGTTCATTAATTTGAAATAGGGGGGAAGGCAAGCTTCTCTCCCAGAGATTTGTTTACTAGCATGATTTTAGCTGGCTTTGTAAAACCACCCTGTCCTCTGGCCCGAATGTCAGACAACTGGCCCCCCGGACAATTAGCCCCAGACAACGCGCCCCCGATCTTCAGACAACTGGCCCCCGATACGAAAACACTTATGTTACGTTGGACAAATATACAGTTTAACCGCATTCCGGTTAGCTCAATTGGTTAGAGCGCCGGATTGTGTTGTGCGGGAGGTCGAGGGTTCGAGCCCCGGCCGGACCGATGCTCGTGGTCTTAAAATAAGTGAGGAGAATTTGTTACCTTTCTATAATCAAAAAATGGATAGATATTCTAGTCTTATCGGATAAGGACAAATAAACCGTTGGCCCCGTCTCCTGAAGAGTTAGGGGTAGGAGACGTTAATTTTCCACGCACGAGATTACTGTGTAGTGGATGTCCTCCCCTGGGGTGGGATGGGTGGGAATTGGCCCTGAAAAGCCCTCATGGGGAGTGGTCAACTAACGCATGTATGTATGTAATTTTATGCTCATAAAGTAATAATTTCTTGAAAGAAGAGAAAAGTTTGTTTTTTAAAGTACATTACGAGACCGAGACTTACATTTGTAGCGATTGATTGTAACGATCGCGTAAACAGCAGCTTCAAATTTTATGGCTAGATTACAAAATAATTTTTAGTGTAATAGAAAAAAATCCGAGCCCCAGATGGGACAAAATGGTCACTTAATTCATGTGTTTACGCAATCGTTACAATCGATCGCTACAAACGGTAGTCTCGGTCTTTTAATGTACTTTTTTCTTCGTTCAAGAAATTATTACTTTATTTCCATGAAAATATAGTTTTCCAACGCAACATAACTGTTTTCATATTGGGGGCCAGTTGTCTGAAGATCGGGGGCTAGTTGTCTGAAGATTGAGGGCGAGTTGTCTGGGGCTACTTGTCTAGGGGACGAGTTGTCCGGAAACCCCCTAGCCCAAACATTCGAATCGTCAGCTGCTAAGCTCGTTTTTCTGTGACTTTATTACCATAAACTTTATAAGTATTTTTAAGGTCCAAATTAAAGAACACAAGCTCGTGCTTTAAAATATTGTGGTAGATTAAGAGCATGGTTTGTTTTAGATTTTCATGTACACTAATAACAGGCGTATGAAAAAATATGAAAATTTACCTTATTTAGATTTTGTTGGAAGTGCTTCGTCAAGTTGTAGTAAAAAGACTTTGGTGTATACTCGTAATCTGGATCATCCGGGAATCTTCCATTGACGTCACTTTCCAAGATATCATAAGTCACGTGAAAGTGAGTTGGCTTGTCCTGTAGATGTTCCCAAGACAGACACGGCACAATATCTGATGGTAAACAAGGTGGGTGTGGCCATCGGGGAGAAACAAGACAATCCAACAAGGCTACGATTGTTTTCTAAAGGAATTGAGACAGAACTGCATTAAGGCACTAGGGATGGTTTCTGGGGGTACATCAGAGGCCTTTTTCATGACTTTTTGTGTTATAATAACAACACCAGCTCGTGTAGGATCTCCGAGACAGTTAAACCTCCCTCTTTGCCCTCTCCGCCTCACGTCTCCTCCCCTCCCTTGCGGCCTTCCAATCCCCTTTCCACCATAAAAACACTCTCCCCATTCTCCTCTCATCGTAATTGATCGGAAGTAAAATGTGTATTGAAGTAAAGTTCCTTTCAAGTTTTGAATTATTTTAAAAGTTTAAAATTAATTATTGGCATTGATCAGCACTTGCTAGTTTCACTTTTTCGAACAAGTTGAGCTTGTTCTCTCGGGTTCAAAGATCGGATGTAAAGTGCCCATATAATTTTATACGTTGATGTTAAGTTTGTACGCGGTAACAAAAGTTTTAATTTCCAGGCAAAAAAGACGCTCTTTCTCTATATATTTATATCAGGATGTATTTTCTTTGTAGAGGGGTTACTGTTTTGGCCATCAATAGTAATAGTAATAGTAATCAAAGTTTAATGTCTTAACGTGGGGCATGGTTACCCATATTGCCCGAGCCAGAGGTTCATGTATGAAACGCAAGACAACAACCCACCCATCCCATCCCATCCCACCCCAGGGGAGGGCATTCATCACACAGTAATCTATTTCGTGCGTGGGAAATTAACGTCTCCTACCCCTAACCCTGCAGGAGACGGGACCTCCATTTATTCGTCCCTATCCGAGAAGACTAGAATATCTAAACCATTTCTTGATGTTATAGAAAGGTAGCATATTCTTCTCAATTATTTTAAGACCTTGAGTGTTGGTCCGGCCGGGGCTCGAACCCTCACAGTCCAGCGCTCTATCCATTGAGCTAACCGGGAGGCGGTTTTAAGTAGCTGTTGTCTCCAATTCGGACCGAGCTTCTGCATAACAATAATTAATAATTAAGAATTACTGAATTACCTGCATCCCGAACTCCTCGGTTAATTTCACCAAACTTATCGCAGCGTTTCTTTCCTTCTTGGCTTTGAACAAGTTTCTGACTCTGAAAAAAAAAATTATTGATTGAACAAACGAGCTGTACCATGTATTACTAAGGGTTACAGCTAATATCGTTCAGGAAAAGGTCATGCCGAATTGTGTTTAAATAGATTTACCATTGACACCAGTTCAAAAATCATTGGGTTTACTGGATATCCTTTTGCTTTTCTAACATCGAAAGAGATGATGTTCAAAGAAAAGTTGACAGCAGTTTTATACGAAACAACGACAACAATAACTCGCAAACCTCCTGTGATCCATTCTCCTTATAAGGAACGCTGCCACGTCGTCTTGACTGTGTCTTATTGCTGTTTCAACCGGCATCTCGCCCTGACCATTTATGGCCATGAGCATGCAGGGATAGCTGTCGATCAAAAGCTTGGAGAGGGAGATGAAATTCTTCGTAGCGGCTATGTGTAATGGTGTATTGTGAAGGAAATCTACCACATCTTTTAAATTCACCCCAGAGCTGCTCAGAAGCCTGAGAAATCTGCAAACCTATGTCGAAATTGAACAAATAACGAAGCTGAATGAGACGTTTCCATGCACCATCCTGAAATTGACAATCTTAGAACCTAACTGACTAGTTTATAAGGGAATTCAGAGTGGATTGAAAGGGAAATTGCTGAATAGATCTTGCGAGTTCAAGGATAAACTCACTCACAATTTTGTTTTCCTCTGCATTTTTTTTGTGCCTGTTAATGTTAATTAGTCAACAAGAAATTTTCCGTTTCCTCTCTTCTCACTTCTCATTAACGCGTGACTTGATTTGACTTTATCACTTCTAATCGCAGAAACGACGGAGAGGAAAAATAGGGAAATTAAGCTGCTTTCAAGAATACGATTCGAGTCAAGAAGGAGATTAAATTTTTCTCTTGCTTAAAAGCTTCAAGCTTTTAACTGACAGGTAAGTCTTCCTTGGCGTCGCCGTCGTGGTTTCTTAAGGTCCCTATTCTTACTGCACCTGAGGCTCATAATTCCAATCCTGTAATAGATAGAGTGCTGTGTTTTCTTTAGTGTCGCACACATCTATAAGTCTCTGAAGGCGAACTAAGTCCATTGCCTGACTTCTATCAACACCTTTTTCCCTCATTTCTTTTTTGACCTGCGAAAAGTAATTTTTTTTTTTTGTTATTTGAATAAAATCCCAGTAAACCTGTTTTAATTTTTTTATTGAGATGCGATTAATGCTGAGGTCAAGACCCAGTTTATTGCGGATTTCTGTTTATACTTTAACCTTTGCTGCCTGTCGCCTCATCCTGGAGACGAGGACTTCGTGAAGTCAGCCAATGTCGGTCAATGTAATGTCACTAATTTTCATTGAAATGCACATTTGCAAAGTTTGACATTTTTTGTCAAAGAAAGAGCTTTTTAATAGGAGAACCACTTCAATTAGAAACTTTACGACTACAGGGGTAATTAGAACTTGTAAGGGAACAAAAGAGGTGTTCTAAAATCGTTATGTTTTCCGGTACGGTGAAATTGAAAACAAGGACATTTGCATAAATAATTAAACCTCCTCTGGAAACAAACCGTGCTCTATAAAAAGGTACATCAAAGTCATTGTTAGCAAATTGTAAATGTATTTTCTCATCCTTAGGCAATTACAACTACTTCTTTATTAAAAGTAAATACAATATATAACCTAATTTCTTTCTTTACCCAGACAAAGGCTCTGTACCAGCATCACGGAGCAACGATGTCAGTGAAATGCATTTCTATTTCTATTAAAGTCTGATAATATGAACTTACTGAAATTAAAAGCCCTAAGGTGTGCTCGCTCCCCCAATTCACTTAAATTTTGTTTACGTAGAGAGCTCATTTTTTCCGAAGACTCCATTATTTTAATCTACAAATTTACATCTGAATTGAAGATGATTTAAGACGATTCACTCTCATTTTTTGGGAATGAGAAGTAAGTTTTAAGTAGATTTTAACTTATACTTTTCCCGGAGGAAAATTAAGATAAAAAAGTAGCTTAACCCATCTGGTTTCAAAGTCAAGGTTTTGCAACTGGGTACTCATTCAGCAATAAATTGGCTCTTTAGTGAAAGTAAAGGAGATTACGTAACCGAAACTTTTTCGAGGAAAATTCATTAGTTAATGTGCGAAACGCAAAATGGATTGTGTCCCTTTCTTAATGGTATTCTGGCATGGGTAAATTTTGGAGAACGTAAAATGGTTGTTCTACAAACCATCTCGTGAAATTCCTCGCTTGATTGCTGTATTGCTTCCACGCGGTCTTGAAGGGTGAAGGAGCTGGCTATCGAACAACTGTCGTCCAGCTGACTCGCGCTTCTCTGAAGAATCAAGTCTTCTGCCGAGATTCGATGAATCATTTTGCCACTGCAGGTCGCTCGCAATCAGGTTCTGAGCATTCCCCTAAGGCGCGCAAATTTACGTTTATTCCGCGACAGATCTCGAGGGTTCTGGCGTCGTAATATAATGTACACAGAACTACTGAATTTGAATTAGAGTTTTAATTATTACCTCTTGAACAGCAGGTGCCTATCGTTAATCTTATATTTGACTCATAAATCAGGCATGTAGTCATGTGACGTCTAGATCCTTCATTTGATTCATTAGTTGCACTAAACACTATCGCGTCCGTGCCAAACAAAACTGAACACAATAGGTGTTCTCCTCTTGAATTATTCACCGAATTGGAGGTGAAAAGTGCTTCTTAATCACGAGCGAATTGACCAATCAGCTGGGGAAACAGCATCATTAACCTGTGCGATATTTACTGAAGGTTATTCTAAGATGTCTTAATTTAGTCAAATTACGCTTCTCAAATTTTTATTTCTGTCTACACGGCATACAAATAACCGATTTACCTCTTATCAACAATTTCCCCTAATTTCAGGTGATCATGGAGATGTGATCACCCCCATTGGTCACGAGTTGGATCACATCCAAACATATCCATGCGAGGTGATTGTAATTATTATCAGGTTAAGAAGTTGATTCTGAAACGTCTCGTCCAGATCAACCATTTGACTATTCAAAAGCGATCTGCCCACCTCGTATAAATTACAATGTTTTGCCTAATCTTGTCTGTTATCTATTTCTGAGCACTGATCTAACACATTTTAATCCAATGTTTCTATTTTACCGTATCCAATACCAGTTATTTGTGGGCCTCTAATTTACAGATTTTGCTTCAACAAAGCTAGTTGGTAGCAAACAGCAAAAGATCTCGTCAACTTCATTTATCTAGTTGATCATACAGGCTTCGCCAGGTGGTGCGAGAGAAACAATGACTGAACTAATTTTAGGCTAGGTGCATACAGTATAATCACTTCTCAAATAGGGTTTCAACAGCAAAAACATATGCAGAGAGATATGCACGGTATGTTATTTTGTAACGGTTTACTTTTGAAAATGTATGTTGACTGGCATACGAAACGTCAAGTTCTATATAAAATACATTGGAATACAATGTTTATCACCGCTGTTTGCCTTATTTTCTAAATCATGCGTGTTTAAGTTTGAGTCTCACGATTTAAAGATGAATATGGTTAAACAAGTCTATAAGGCCTCGTGATCACATGAAGATGTCCTAACGACAAAAAAAATTGGGTCTTTATTACCTAAGTTTACTAGCCAATCCAGTACCGTACATCCTTAGAACCAGTTCTACTTCAAGCGAAGAAACATTCGCAGACTCCCCGTTTGGTACGTTCACCGGGGAAACTAGAAGATGTTGAAGGAAAAAACTAAAAACGTTGGTTGTTGCAAATTAGGAGCACCTCCAAATAAAGGATTGCGCGGGGGGCGTAAGCGAAGAGTTCAGGAAAAGGAAAGTTACCAGAATCACTTGAGTCAACCAAAAAAAAAGAAAAATAAGGCAACTATATTTAACAAATGGCAAACACCACAGCGTACACTATTGAGTTATGGATGCACGCGGGAGGTTTCTAAGCACGAAAGAAGCGTAAGAGTCGCTCGAGGCGATAGCCGAGAGCGACTCTAGCTTCTTGAGTGCTTAGCAAACCTCCCGCGTGCATCCATAACTCGATAGTGTACGGGTGTGGTGTTTACCATTTGTTTTATAACATAACATTGATACATTGTAGCTAAAGAGTTCCCTTTTATTAAACAAATCTTACGTGACCAGAAAAAACAAGCGCGCGCGGAAAAATAGTCTTTGCGTTTGCTCACGTCAGCAGCGTACACCCATGGGCAAATGGGGGACGCTAAATTGACCAATCAGAGCGCGCGCTTCACTTTGGTTATGTTATAATCATGGATGAAAGACCATTAGTTGCAATATTTAAAGAACTTCTCCCTCGATCACTCGAATCAAATCGAGTTCTACCGATGCAAAGGGCAACAATTAGGATCAAATGACATCAGGGTAAAACTAAATTCACACAGCTTTGTTAAATCCTCGGGTCACCTCCAACTGGATAACTTCATCCTTTCTTTTTCTGAATGACAGACTCTAATTCACACCTATAAAACAGAGAGAAAATATCACTTAATTTAGCACAAAATTCAACAAACGTATACCTTCAGTCAAATTTTTTCTAACGGGAAAATGACTTCCAAAAAATCATGGTCAACTCGCGCATAATAACTACCGAAGAGCCTGTTTTTCGCTGTTTACCTCAACGTTTGAAGATTTGTCTCCACTGCCGTGAATCGTGCACCAATCTCCTTAAGATGATCGGTTATTGACTTGTCCGGTTCTGACCTCTCTCTACACTTTTGTAACATTGCTAAGAAATTTGCAAGCAAAAAAGCACATGAGAAAGGAGGTTAGAGTTTTAGACATGTAAGTCTCTCGGGGCGTCTTAAGCAAAGGACCCAAAAAAGTTCCAATTCGAACAGAAAACGGTTTACCTGCAATCTCCGCCCTCGGCTTTATTTCACCTGCCACATAATATTTCTTCCGGACATTCTGAATATAAATGAATCAAAACATAATATATCATCTTCATCGAACTCCGTATTGACATAGCAGTACATTTAGCATTTTTTTTTTCCTTTTTCTCTTGCGTCCTCGTTATTTTGCTCTCTTTTGTCTCTTTTTCGCCATAAAAATTTAGATTTGGTGTTGTTCTTGCTGTTTTTTTATTTCTGTCAGTGAAGTTATACCTGAGGAAACTTTTTGTCGCTATGTGTTAGGGGCTTTATCTCGGGATAGGTCTCATACTGCTCTACGAGATAAACTGAGCCCTTTTTTTTTCAAAATGGTGGCGTCCTCTAGTTGAATTTTCGAAAGAGGAAGTTACGGAACTCAAACCTGGTTAGGTACATTTATTGTAATCATATACAGTTTCTAGACTTTTGCTTTAAAGATGCCGTAAAAATCATATTAACTTACCCAGAATCTAAACCTACTTCCCCACTCGACGACAGCCACGGCCTGCATTCTCATTGCAGTAAATGAATGCTGTGACTCCTCCTGCACAGTCTCGTAAGTCAGGGAGAGCTGAGCGATCAGCATATTCAGCAAGATGATGGTCACACTCAGCATGAAAGCAAGGATCAGAAATCCTCCAAAAACACTGACAAAGAAGTACAGAACATTTGCTTTGAGGTCAGTGATTCTAGCACCGGTTTAAAAAAAAATTAAAATCTCGACCAATAAACTTGTTACCATGATTAAAAATTATTATCTGTGCAAGCCTCATTTTCAAAAGAAAAAAGTTATATTAAATGCTAATACGGTAAGTACTTTAAAATTATATAGATATGCACCATCCGGAGTGCAGGAACTGAGATAAATAATGTTTGGGGCTGCGTCAATGGGAGTAACGAAATAATTTGGATATATCAACAAAGTTGAAATGGTAAATTGGCCACCGTAACGATTACAAAAGCTGACGTTTCGAGCGTTAGCCCTTCGTCGAAGCGAAGATAAATATAGATAAATATGGATAAATATAGATAAATATTGGTTAGGCCATTATTTAATTCTTTTTCTCTGTAAGACCACACAAATTAGAATACAGAGGTAACATAACCTTTCTTCGACTTCCTTCGCCGACTTTTGCTTCCTACAATTTCATCTTCCCTCCATTTTCCGTGTGTATCTATTTCATGGTCACAGACTCAGAGTATAACAGAATGAAACGCACTGAGATGTACTGATTAAACGACACTTGCTTTTATCCACCAGAGAGAAGGATTTACGGTTCGAGAATTCATTTCCTCAAATACCTCTTTGAAAGCTTAAAAATTTCCCTTAATATAGATATTTAGACGTATATGAGCACGATCCTTCGCAGTAAAGCACTATTTGAGCAATAGTGAAAATCAGACCTGAAAAAAAAATTTCAGGCCTGTACGGGATTCGAACCACTGACCTCTGCGATACTAGTGCAGCGCTCTACCAATTGAGCTAACAAGCCAACTGGGAGCAGGCCATCAAATTAATTCGACATAAACCCGTAGATGATAAATCAAACAACAACAAATCGGTTCGAATCCCGTACAGGCCTGAAATTTTTTTTTTTTTTCAGGTCTGATTTTCACTATTGCTCAAATAGCGCTTTACTGCGAAGGATCGTGCTCATATACGTCTCATAACCGCAGTTCACACATATGTTTCATATCTTTGTTGTTGTTTGATTTATCATCTACGGGTTTATGTCGAATTAATTTGATGGCCTGCTCCCAGTTGGCTTGTTAGCTCAATTGGTAGAGCGCTGCACTAGTATCGCAGAGGTCAGTGGTTCGAATCCCGTACAGGCCTGAAATTTTTTTTCAGGTCTGATTTTCACTATTGCTCAAATAGTGCTTTACTGCGAAGGATCGTGCTCATATACGTCTCATAACCGCAGTTCACACATATGTTTCATATGTTTGTTGTTGATAGATATTTAGCTTACCCAACAGCTTCGAAAGTGTTGACGACGAAAGTCCCGTCAAGCCAAGCGAACAGTCCCGCTAACATCACACACCATATTTCGCCAGTACACGATATGTCATTCCTAAGAGTTCTGAAAAAGATAAAAATGCAAGCAGAATGTGCTAAACAACCAGCTCTAAAATTTTAACACTAGCTCGAACTTGTTTAAGACTCCCATTTAAGTGAATACGTACCTATTGTTCACTAGTTCACCATTCAATAAGACCGTTTCTTTATGAGCTTGAAGCGCCAAGTAATACGAAATGGTGAAAGTGAAGAGGATTATACTAAACACATACAGAAATCTAGGCATGTCCCTGTAGATAACTTTATAAAGGCATTTGACGTATTCACCTATATATCTGAAATAAAGGAAAAAGGAACGATAACAGTTCACAGTATGATAACTCATATAGCATGTATCAGATTTGAGAACTTAGATTATGCATCATTATCAGCTTTAGGCTCAAGGGCTTAACATAACCTCTACCGTGTTACATTTACTTACCGATCTCTGCTGGTATATTTAAAAATACCCAGGCTGTTGATTGAGAATGCAAAACATGCAAAGGTCCACTGGTGATTTCTCCTTTGGACTCTGAACACGAAAGTCAAGAATATAAGAACGTATCCGCTGATGTTCAAATAGTTCCATGGATCTTTGACAAAAGTGAGTGGTTCTCTGAAAAAAAGAAAGGAACAGAGCACAGGTTAATACTTTAACTCAAATGGGTAAGCGGAGCTCCATACATAAGAAGATATGTTATTTGCAGACTTGCTCTTCAGGTAAAATCAACCTCACCTTTTGAACTCAACTATTTCCTCCACCATAAAGAAGAATGTGGTGAATAGTATCCAGGCGTCAAAAGCTCCTCTTAAGGAAAAGTATCCATAATCATGTGGCTCGTCAAGCCTTACTGAATACACAAGTGAGGTTCCAAGTGCAATAACAAAGAACATGTAATGGTAGAAACGAATCCTGTAAATATGCAAGTTTTATGTGATAGTTCAGAACAGTACAAAAGATTGGTTGATGATATTGATTGAAGAAGTTAGCTTCTAAGAAATTGTGTTTCTTTGTTGATGGGTAATAAAACTCTTCATACCTAACATGAAGGAGGCTGGGGTAAATGAAACACCAAAGAATATTTATTATAAAGTTCGGATATAACGCGCCCAGTCATTAGTTGAAAGAGGGTGCTCTATCAGTACACAAAACACAAAGTAAGCCAAAGCTGTCAAGCCACCTGCCAATCTATACTACGTCCGTTAATTTCTCGGACCTCTCTCTAGCTTTTTTTCGTTAACTGAAAGTAAAATTTATGAAAAAGCGAACAACAAAAGAACCAAACAAAGGTTTGTAAACATATCAAGCGCCGTGATTGGCGTTATTAGGACGTGAGCAGAGACAAAAGTCCTCAAAGAGAATAAGAAATGGACTGAGTTTTGAGGGCTTTCACGCTCTGTTAAATTGTAAGCTTACGAACGGTAATAAAATTCTAATATAGTATATATAGTTTCTCCCTACACTTCTTTCGTACTCTAGCCGCTTCCTGTGTGCTTTACAACAGAACAGAGCACAGTCAAGGCTTCTCTATTTGTTAATGAAGAAAAACTGACATTTCGATATGTAATTGGAGACAGGTGGAGTAATATGGATCGTGCATGTGTTTCATAATGCAATTGACAATTGAAAATAGTCCTAACCAAACATGAATGATCAAATTAAACGAACGATAACTACTCCCAGCATAAAAAGTATTGCCGTAAGGTACGCTGTGTCTTGCTTGCTACTGTGAGCAATCGTTAATCCTGTTCGGTCCCAGGGTGGTCATTTTCAAAAACATTTTGCCCTGGAAGTTTGGCGGGTATTTTTGTTTTACAATAAAAAGTTGTGAAATACTTGTGAAAAAAATTTCATGGCTGGTGTAACATAACGTTTCGTCACGGTCACTTTTCGAATATTTCCAGCAAACTCGTTCGCGAAATTAAGTCTCGCCCTCTATCGAACGAGGATTCCCAACCACAAGTTCACGAGTTACCGTGAATATATACTATAAAAAATTGTCAAATACTTATGAAAAATTTACGGTTAAGTATCTGATGGGTCTCTTGGTCGAGACGAAACGTTGCGTTACAACAGCCACGAACTTATTTCACGAGTATTTGTCTTTTCTTGATTTAAAATTGGCATACATTCATGACCGACTTTATTTTAAGATTTAAACATAAATGATAGATCTTTTAGTCTAACCTGCACCAAAACGAAGCGTACTTCCGCCACTTTCTCTCTGTAAACAGCTGTATTACGATGTGATTGATGATTCCCTGTATAGAATTCATAGCAGATCATGAGCTATCTCTGTCATTTTCACTTATGCATTCCTCACATCTCGTTTCTTTAGCAGGCAATTATCATTAACCTTGGCGAGAAAATATATATCAGAAAGGCGAAGAGCCTTCGAATAGCAGATTTCCTGTCCCTATAAAAATGCAGATATTTGTATGTGGCTCGCTGGCTCAAGTTTCTTAAGAATATTTAAATTTGCGATTCAGTAGAACAACACAATCGTAATACATTGAAAAAATATTCATATAACTACATGAATCAAGCTATGCGTCAGTTTTGACGTCTAAAGGATATCCAGACTGACGTGTAGAGTTTTAAAGTCCTTAGACTCCTTACCTCAGCTATCTCATCAAGATTCTTGTGCCAATGGCTGGCTAAGTTATACAGACAAGACTTCTGTGGATGTTCATAACGAGTGTCATCTGGGAATCTTCCATTGTCGTCACTTTCCAAAATGTCGTAAGCCACGTAATAATGAGTGGGTGTCTCTGGAAGTTGTTCCCAGGATAAACACGGCAGAATATCGGACGGCAGACTCGGTTGGTGTGGCCATCGAGGAGAAATTAGACTATCCAACACGGCCACGATTGTTTTCTTTAAAGGCAGAAAAAAAAAGTATAAAGAAAAGATGTAAAAAAATCATGCCTCCAGCCATGAAAAGGCATTGAATATTGAAAAATAAATTTTAAATTAGGGGGGACACAATTACTGGTAAGAGAATAGTTCTCAACGTGGCTCTCACGTGGGTCTACGTCACGAACGTCTTCATACTACTGTAACAACAATTTCAAAGTAGAAGCTGCCAGGGAAACAATTTTTCATTTACAAACCTGCATCTTAAACTCTTTTGTCATTTTCAAAAAGCTCACAATATCTTTCCCTTGTTCTTTTATGCCACTGAACAAGTCCTTAACCCTGTAAGAGAAAGGCCTAGATGTCGAAATGCACATTACCTGCCCATTACGTAGGCAGAAAATGGTGTAAAAATGAAAATCAAGAGTGGAAGATAAATCAAAATTGTTTTTTTGTCGTTTCAATCTCGAGCTCTCTAAAGCGGCTCGTCGTGGTAATCCCCCAAGTACTCTAAACCAAGCTACACCTAGGAGTGTAAACGGGTACCGGCCGGCGATCTCTAAGAAAATGCTTAGCAGTAGCCCTAGTCGCTTTACGCAACACAATCTTGGGTAATCTTCAGCTATTTGGGCTACTAAGTTCCAAGGCTGACTTTTCCCTCTTCCTGTTCTTTGCATGCTGCAACTACTGCCGAGAATGCAAGATTTCTACCACTTCCATGAAAGATTTGCAACAGTAGCCATGCGACCACAACCTACCTTCTATGATCCATTCTCCGAATTAGGAATGCGGCCATGTCATCTTGATAGTTTCTTATGGCGATTTCGACCGGAAGCTCATTTTGAGCATTAGCAGTCAAGAGCATACTGGGGAATCTGTCCATCAGATAATCGCCCACTAAGGTATAGTTCTTCTTAGCTGCTATGTGTAAAGGGGTATTTCGGAAGAAGTCTTTCACACTTCCAAAGTCTACGCCAAAGTCACTAAGTAGTCGTATGAATCTTGAAACCTAACAAATAAATCTTTTAATTTCATTTCGGACAATGATTTTTATGGTCAGCAACTTTTACGAGATTGGCTCTTGCAAACGTCATGCATAAGACATAAATTGATTTATAAACACATCAAGGGCCAGCATCAAGAAAACAAAACTTTATAGATCATTTCAGATGTCAAAAATTACATTATTAAAACGATGTCTCAAAATTTGTAACCATAGTTACAGGGAATCAAATCATTTCGAGTGCACCGTGGAATTGCCAACCGCAAGCAAAAATTTCAAAACAATCAAACAAAGTGTTTGGTTCGGAAAAAGTTAAGAGGAGCAAACAAAACTAAAAGTACTAAAGCTCACCTGTGGTTCGTAATTCCATTCTTCAAGCAAAAAAAGCGCTGTGTCTTCTTTTGAGCCACAAGCATCTATCAGTCTCTTTATACGAACTAAGTCCATGGCCATAAATCTCTCAATTCCTTGTTCTCTTACTTCTTGTGAGACCTACGTTTTAAGTCAGACGCGTTCAGGGGTGATACCTTTGCTAAAATTGTCAGCTCCACACTGGAGATATTTAAGAAGGGCAAATGACAGGAAAGGAATGGGAGTGGTATTTGTTTAAGATAGAATTTACAGCGCAGAAGTAATGGCAACCTTTTGCTGCGTATTGAAATATTTGCATTACTGCGAACATCGCTCTCGTCTTCAGTCATTTACTAATCTGCAGTTCAATTAAATATTGGCATTCGTTCCCTATATCTTTTATTTGAAATAAGCTAAATAAAATTTGTCTCCTCTCGTCTAGAGTGAAATCTTCTCAATGCTCGAATTGTTCAGTAGGCTGGAGAATTTTACAAGTATTTCAGTTTTTCATATCTTATTGTTTATCATAAGGTCCCGGAAGGCAAAATTCGCATACAATCTTTCCTTCCTGAGTTTGACTCCAATTACCACCTTATCAGGACACAGCTGTATGCAGATAAGCTCTTAGACAAGAACTTTAAACCTTTTTAATTTACTTCTCTGTTTACAAAACACGGAGAGGCAAATCTCTCGTACTAGAAAGGTATTGTTAGCAATGACAAATTAATTTCACAGTTATGTCCCAGTTATTTCTGATGTTTATTATTATTAAGAAAAAAAACAATTTGGTTTCTTCTCTAAAGGATCGAGAGAAAACAAATAGATGAGCGCTGCTAGGAAAACGTAAATTATGCATATTCATATTAATCGTAAATTCTTCTTTCTCCAAAAACAAAAATTTACTTTATCAATATGCGTCAAGATATAACTTTTCCTGACCTTTCTGTTTGTACGACTATTTTCTGTGTCAGCAATACGTTACTTTATGTTTCTAAATTTTAACGAATACGACTTAAAAGTAAACTCATCACATGTCTCCGCGTGTAAGATTTATAATTTTATTCTCTCTCCAAAAGGCTTAGCTTGATAGGCTTTGTAATGAAAATTAAACGAAATTACTAGCGCAGTATAAAATATAAATGAAGTTCATTATTCCAAACAGAAACTTTGACCAAGGTTTTAATTATAAGAAATTATTTTTTTTGTCTGTTCTTTCATAAATCTACTAGTACTGATGCTATATATGTAAGAATGCTGCATTTGTCACGAAAATTGCTTATAAAATGCATAACACCTGACTAGATTCGATTCACGCTTTAATATTATCAAGCATTCTGTCTAAAGCTTAAGTCTTGGGATAGAAAAAATAAACAAAGAAATAGCAGGAGAATCATGTTGATCGCCATGTTGGTAATATTGATATCACTGAACATGTTCAAATGTTCAAGAGGGCAAGCAGAAAATGAGAGGAATATTACAAAACATGGTTATTTATTATGAACGCTTCCCTTGCTCATATCGATCGAGGAAATAGCTTCTTTGGTAAAAGACCAGCGTTCTCTATGGATAACAGCTAAGACTTACCGATTCATAAAATGCTTCATCTAGGTTTTCCATGGTTGCCGCCCGCCTGTATTGTGAGGAGATTAAGCCATTTACGATTCCTTCCTGTTCGTCGTCAGTGTTTGATTTTGGAAGAATTAAATCGTCAGGCGAGATTCTGCGTTCCATATTTTAGCTGAGGTACACATGCACACAACTACCAGCTCATGAAAATCGAAAATCATCTACCTTACAATGACAAAAAGGGCCGAAAACATGGCTATATTCTTTCACCAGAAATTAGTTGATTTTTACAGCCTGTCACTCCAACTGAAGAAGCACAACTACGCCCAGATACAGTACTTAGAGAATCAAGCGGACTTTGATGGCAGAAATCACAATCGAGCGGAGTTGAGCCAATCCGAAACCCTTACTTCCATATCATCTCCTTTCTTTTCACCTGAAAAAATAACTCGTTGATTTTATTGATCTTAAAAAGCAATTTAACTATGGAATAAACATTTTTTATTATTGTGTATACCGCACAAGTGAATGGAGTTTTTCGCGCGCGCTGATTGGCTAGTTCAGAAGTGAATAACAAGTACCATTTTCCTCCCAGCAGCAGACGAGAGAAAATCAAGCGTTGAGTTTAATTTCCAACCATATTTTGGTATATTGAAAGACATAAACTATTTTTTTTTTCTATGTGTGCTATATATTCAAACAATTTTTCACCTCAGTGTCGATGAAAGTGGTGGATATATTCACCACTCACTACAAGTATCCACCCCGGCCCACTCTGGTGAATAACTCAAGGATATAATAATTTAGATATATATTTGATTTGAAAATCAAAGGAAGATCTTAGTAAAGATAAGTAAAAGTTATCATGAATACGGTGAGGTATGAATCCTCAAGAGAGTCGACTCACTACTTTTTTTTTGCTGCTAAAAGGTATCTGAGCACTTGGTGGAATTTTTTTTTCTGCTCAACTGGTAGACTGAGTATTATAGTGTTGAGGAATACAGAGAGGTTTAAATTAGTCCCAGCGATAGAGTATTTGATGGTGAAAGTAAATTAAGTGAGCCTTGAATTCTTACGAGAGTCGACGCACTGTTTGTTTGTTTGTTTGTATTTTCTCATACACTTTGTTTTTGTTCCTCTAAAAGCTAGTAGGGAATTTGGTATCGAAATTTATGAGAATGAGGTGTGAAACCTCACAAAAGCCGATCCTGTATTTTTTGTTGTTTTGTTGTCCTCACTAAATCGATGGAGTGTCTTTCTGCTCATCAGATATTAATATCTTAAAAGTACCACTCATCAATCAAAACAAATTAAATAAAGTTTAGTTTCAGTTGATTTCTTCACAGGAATTATAAACCACCCTCAGCCCCCTCCCTATTTCTTCACTGTCGTTCACCCCCTTGGTACAAATTTTTTGCTCTCCCCAGCCTTCCTCTTCTCATTATACTAATCAAAGGTAACGGCCGGCCATAATTCTCGCTAGGAAAATACTAAGCTCTTTCTCGCCAAAATGTCTAAGTCAATTCTTATCTAAACAGTTAGGCAGCTCTCTTTGCATGTGAAGTCCCGGTCTTGGCTCATTTTAAGGTTGTCCTCAATGACAACTTCAACTGAACCGGCGTTTGACTCCAGTTCGACAGTAACTGCATCAGGATAGTGAGTTAAAAACACATTTAATGAAGGACTAGTGTGCAAACATTTACTCAGTAGGTGATAAATAACCTCACCAGTTCTGCATTGAGCTAACCGCCTCCCAGTTAGCTCAATGGATAGAGCGCTGGACTGTAGTGCGGGAGGTCGAGGGTTCGAGCCCCGGCCGGACCAACACTCAAGATCTTAAAATAATTGAGAATAATTTGCTACCTTTCTATAACAGCAAGAAATGGTTAGATATTCTAGTCTTCTCGGATAGAGACGAATAAATGGAGGTCCCGTCTCCTGCAGGGTTGGGGCAGGAGACGTTAATTTCCCACACACGAGATTACTGTGTGATGGATGTCCTCCCCTGGGGTGGGATGGGTGGGTTAGGACAACAGGTCCACATCAGCTATTACAGCTGCCAATTAATCAACCTGCTTAAACAAATAAATGAACAACAACAACAACACAGGTCATCGCGTTCGACATCAACATCGGTAATTGTGAGGAGTCCACGAATTCTTACGAAGTCGGCACTGTATTTTTTCTGCTAGAAGGTAAAGCATTTGATGCCATAAAATCGAAGTGGGTGAGATTAATTCTTACTAAGTAGAGACATTTTTTTCCTACCCAATCGCCTACATGTAAAAGAGAATTTGATGGTGAAAATAAATACAGTGACAGAGGTTCGAGTCCCCACAGAAATCCACATAATTGACTATGCTCCTAAACAAGAACTTTTCAAATTGAATTTACAGGTAACATACTGGCTCTAAATAATATCTGAATCTATGAAACATTGCTTAATCAAATTAACACGAATTAAACGTGTTATATATTCAGGTTTGAAAAGAGGGAGCTGTGATTACACTGTTCAAACGATGAAGTTCTTTCCGAGAATAGCAGGCGCAGGCTGCAAATAGAAAAGTTTTTTTTTTTTTTTTTTTCAGTTTTTTTTTTTTTTCTGCTTGAGCCCTTCCCAAATGACAACAACCTAGCTTACGATTACAAAATGCATCAGAGCTGATAACTGTCCCTCAACAAATTGTATGGGTTCCATTGTACGGTAAACGCAGTCGATATCTGCCTAAAAACAAACGACTGCAAGTTTTCTTTAAAATAAACTCAAACTCCACTCACATTTTGCTGAAATTTAACTCAAATTTCATTGGGCCCGCATTATGCCCAAGAAAGACAAACCACTACATTGATCTAGCTATGGCAATTATTGACGAAAGCGCCAAAGCTGAAGGTTCTCTTCAGTCTCTCCCTCCTCTGAAATCAATGGAAGTTTAATTCAAGCAAACACAGTCAGTTATGATTACCCGGAAACATTTGTTAAGGCCATTTCTGCTGTCATGATGGGGTAGGATTGCAATGGATAACATGGATTTCACCCAGAACACATGAGTCGGTTACATTAGACCCGAAGGAACAATATCCGGGAATGTTTTATTGCTATCACTTATGTAATACATGTATGAGGTCACATTCTGTAACAACACTGATGCCAACTGAAATTTCCTCATGTGGGTCAAATTTAAAGGAACTTGATCATGAAAAGCCTGTTTCTGCGCGCTTTGCTCTGCTGACTTATCATTGTATCGACTACGACCTTGACCATCTGTTAGCGCTATAAGGTAGCACCCAGATGAGTTCCTCTAGCAAAGCGAAACAACTTAAATCCCTTTAAGAAAGTTTAAGGTGAACAAGCTCTGCAAAAGGTGTGGTTGGCAGGGAGCCCGAAATCACCACTCCATCAGTCATCACTCTTTCATCTTACGTCGACAGAGTTTGACGGAAACTTAATATTTTTTGTGAAATTTGGTTGTGATTGTGGTTTGTGGTTTAGTATTTCTTGTTGAAGATCAAATTCCAGCTTAGGAAACCTGTTTTTTTGCAACTTAAGCCCTGCCGACCTCGAATGAAAAACACTTTCATTTGGGTCGAGACTAAAAAAGAAAAGTCCGAATTCTGCAGCAAATAACTTACTGGAAGGAAAGTTTAATACGAAAGAACACTTTTGGGTCATTTTGGCAATAAACAGAAACTAATCATTTTATTGTGGCATTTTCCTTTTTCATCGTCGACTGAAGGAAGCCGAGTTAGCCTTTGTTCACTTTTAATTGTTGTATTGTTTATAGCTCGCGTGCTTTTAGCGACAAATGAAAACTTCTGAAAACTGATTCCGTTACATATAACAAATTGTTCGTTATATGTAACGATTGGTACGTCTTGAGTTTTTTTGCTGATACTACAGTAGAAGACAAAGTACTAAAAGAAGTACGTTTAGCTTCCTTGCTTGAGACTATCGACTCAATTGAACATTCTAGTTTACTGAGTAAAATATTTTCGGTTGTTCGTCTTGCAAAATTCAACAAAAATTTATTTCTCTGAGACTACTGATCGATGGAGTAGAAGTGTAAGAGTTTCAGAAACACGTCAGTCTATTTTTAAATTCATTTTTATATTAGGACGTTAAAATCAAATCAAGACTGCACGACAGATTTCAGACGCTCCTCTTCTCACTTCATAAGTAAAGTAGCTGTTTTAGAATGGTTTCAAAAATCTGAGAAATGAGTCTTAAATTTTCCTCTTAACCCTTTGAATGCCAACCCAGGTGCATGCCTCGCAACCAGCGGCCATATTGGATTTTTCATAAAATAATTTTACTCAACAATTTGAGCCCTTTGGCATTGTATAACTCTTTTTAGCTGCGACATTGTCCTCCTCACTTTCACTATCTTCGTTATTTTCATTCTCGCTTTCGAGTTCGTCGATCTCTTCGACTTCTTCCCCGCTTTCATCTTCATCCTCCGAGCTCGAAATACTTTCATTGTACTCTGAAACATCTCCATCACTTTCGTCGCTCATATCAGAGTCTCTATCAGCGAAAACTTCTACCAAAACTTCCTCAGCTGTCATTCGACGTGTGCTGGCCGCCATGTTGGATTTGGCAAGGATTTGCCGCGAAAATAAACAAAGCCTTCTGGGTGTTATGTTGTGCCACAGTGCAAAATTCTGTGGTCAGCGGATTCTCAAATTGTTCCCAGGTCCTTTGAAACAACCACGGATAAAAACCTTGAACGACCGAGAAAAGAAACAAAATGCTTGTCAGAGGACGTATATATACGTCCTCGGTATCTGAGGGTCCTATTTTAGGACGTATATATACGTCCTTGGCATTCAAAGGGTTAATAATTTATAGTCGTCCAGCTATTGCCATCTTGTTAAATTAAAAAGTTATGTTCAAATGTTACTTCTTTAAACAGCATCTGAGAGACGATCTCGTACATGAGAAAAGTGATCAATTCATACATTAATAAATATATGCTATTGTCTAAACGTTTAAAGCAAGAACTTCGCTTTACAATCAAGGTGATGGTGATTAACCTTTCTGTCATATTACTTATACAACCTTTGGACAGCGTCTTTCCTTTTAACTCTCTATTAATTTTACTTTTTTCCGTCTCTTTTACTCTTGCATCTCAGTTTCTTTCCCCTCCTTAATCTTTCACTGATTTATCTATTATGTTGGGTCGTTCTTCATAAGTTTATTTTACTTATTCGTTCATTCATTATTCATCTATTCACTCGTTTATGTGTCTTCTTGAAGCCATGTCAAAGAAGCAACAAGCTTCTCTTTTTTGGATCTCGCTGATCTTCCTGGCGGCGTCCAGGCCACACGCCTTACAACTTCCATATGAGGTCCTGGACACCATCATGGAGTTGACTGATGCCGATCCAGACTTTGCAGACCTCAACCGGGTCAATGTATCTGATCACCTTGGCCCTACTCGCCCCATCTACCGACTTGATCTTGACCCAAACTACATTGCCTATTACGAAGTTGACATGGGAAGTAACTATGTCGTGTTAGCATCCGGGAGCCAAACTGGAGATAACCGAGAAGTGGAGAGTGGCCCGGATCCAAGACCAACTGATCTGCTTATACAACGAGCAGAAGATAACGACGAGCAGTGTGAGAAGTTCTATCGGCTATCACCATTGGGATTGACAGCTTGCACAAATGGCAATGGAACGTTCGTTGCGGCAACTTATAACTGGACAAATCATGTTCCACAGGTTGGAGATTAAACCTTGAAAATTTTGAAAATGAAAATTGCTTGTCGGAGTCATGACACGTATTTTAAGCCAAGCGTAATTTAAAAATGTTATCATTTCTGATCAATAACAATCCTTTCAGTGTTGAAGAATATTTTGTATATCTTGTTGGGCATAACCCATTATCCAGTACATTATGAATATCTCGTTCCGATGCTCAACAGAGAGCCACATGAGGCTCTACGGGAATATATATAACTGCTTGGTTCATAAGTAACACACTTCCTGCATAATGCTAGGGTCAGCAATACTAGATACATCCATTTTGAAATCACTTGTGGTCCTTCCAATCTGATCAGCTCTCAATCATCAATGTGATTTATCGATAAATCGCACTATTTTTCGCTGTAAATCTCAATTTTTTTCATAGCCAACGAGCAAAGCTTTATTAAACCAAAATGACCAATCAGATTTCTAGGTTTATTTAAAGTAACCATGCGTATGATTTCAAACCATATAATATGCATACAAAAATGTTAACGCCTTCATTAGTTGAGAACACATCAGCTAATCCAAAATAGTGCAGAATTGATATTGAGGTCAAATAGTTGAAAACTGAGTGCAGAAAGTTCAAATTTAATTGATTTATAGGAGAGTTGCGAAGCACAACAGTACAAAACAACGAAAGTAACAACGTTTGAGAAAAAAAAAACACATAAAAAAACAAAACAAAACAACTGGCTAAAAGTCTGGATGTCTTTGGCCTTGAAAAGTATGAGTCTGAGGCCCTGAACAAAGTTCTCGGGGAGTTTTACCCAAAAGTTCGCAGGAAAGATGGGGATTATTACGCGCGTGGTAGCTTTCGTATACTGGTAACTGGAAGAGGGAGGGGGGTCTAAGGTCATATTTTTAAGAACAAAGGCTTTGGAATCTCACAACTCGATCGCTGTTACATTTTCATATGTACTTATTACGGAAATAAAAATCACATGAACAAAATTCTTATTTTAATAAATTGCACATGACTAATATGAAGTAAATAAAAACTATTGGCTCTCGCCTCTTTCAACTGATCTATTTTATTTATTACTTTATTATTTTTCATACCGACTCAAACAGATAAGGAATTGGCGTGAGCTGGACCAAATGGTTAACAGAAGCCTCGCTAGGTTTAAGAGCTTATGGCAAGAGCGAGCAGTAGAGGGGAGATCCATGTCAGACTGGGCCACGACGTCTGTTAATCACAAGGAAGGAAAAGTGAAGAAAGATCAAGCTTTTGCCGAGGAAGGCCTGTCACCAAAATCAATCGTGAGAGTCGCACTTGGCGAACGCTTCCAATCTGTTAATTTGCACGTAATGAACAATGGCGAGTCAAGCCTGCCGGCTCTTTCACAATCAAAATGGCAGCAAAGGCTTTGTAAAGTGCTCATCGATGTGTGTAAGCAGGACGGGAGTGCGAACATCAATCCATCTGCAATAAAGGAAACACCCAATCATCTATTTTACCTGAAGCTTGAGGTGCACGAGAATCGGACCTTTGTGGGAAACACTTTACAGTGGAAAGAAATCGGCTTTGTTGTGTAAATCAAAGCACGCAATGGCGAAGTAGTAAGGAAACACTTTTCTATGGATTTACATTCCAAACGGCATAGGCGTAGTGCGTGGAAACCTACAAGTGGTGATGAATCAAAAAGCTCCTCCGGTTGGGTTGATGCCAAAGTCATTCCCTTTGAGTATGAGTTGCCAGACTATAAGCAACACGACTGCTGTGGCTGTGTGAGCGGATGTGGTCCCGTGGTCTGGGCTCAAATCTTTCGTTACTACGATAGCCTTGGATCATACCGATATTCTAACCCGAGATTCAGTGGAAAAATCTACCGTGATAAGGCTACGGAGTTACCGAAGTCCATGAATTATCACGTAAGACAATTTGTAGAGAGCATTCGATCGACGCTCGGAACATTCTGCGAAAATGGTAAAGGTACAACACAGTCTGACTGGGATCATCGCATCGAGTCCTGGTTCAAAGCTCGCCAAGGGTCCAAGGCAGTAGCAGTCAGCTTCCTAGAGTCTCGCAAAAGAAGAGGCTCCGTTGTACGAGGTAGCGGCAGGTCTTGGATTCAAAAAAGAGCTGCACAGACTTACTTAAAGGACGGGTATCCTGTTGTGATGGACTTTCACGTGGAATCCGGAGGCGGCCACGCAGCCGTCGCCACGAAATACAAAGAATGGTTCAGATATCTTCGCCGCTGTCGATCCTGGATGACTGGATGGTGGTCGGGTAGACGAAGAAAAGAACACTGTTGGTGGGAGAAAGAGTACAAGTACGAGTTTTATCTACGTTACGGCTGGGGAGGCTTCAACAACAAATGGCAGGCAATAAGTCCATTTGGTGCCCACATTGCATACATACAAAACATTGAGAGTAAAAAACAAAAAAGATTCGAATATGGGTTTTGCAGAGGTTAAAGCTTTGTTCTTACAAATAACGTAATTGACCTTTTTAAGATTAATTGTAATTGTTTGTCCCTGTTTTGTTTCATTTTTCTAAGTTTGGTTTTTTTTGTTTGTTGGTTTTTTTTATTTTTTTGCTCTATGAACCTCTTGTAACAGAACATTTGGAATGCTACTCATATGGGCAGGTTTTAATTATATTTCTTCTGTCATTTGCTTCGTTAATTAGGTAATAGGATTAACCGTCAAGCATTTATATCTCTATAAAGTTAAAGGCTGAATAACGGTTTTGATTTGGTCTTAAAATTCCAAAATCAATTTAAATTGGAATAAGTAGAATTTGATGCTAATTTTTGACTAATTTTTCTCTGGAGAAAAGTTGGTCTCAGTTTTGAGACCGTTTTAAATATTTTTGTTTAAGAGTAATAAACACGGATATTTACGCTTTGGAGTTACTTTGTTACTTCACCCAACTTATGGATAAGTCCGGTTCGATCTCCTTAGAAAAGAGTGCATGCGCATGCTACTTTTAGCTATCCCAGCGCAAGAGTTTAAATAGATGAATGTGCGCAACGTAATACTGGGGAAATTTAAGGGTACACTTACAAGTGTTGTAGCTCAAAATGGTTTCATTTATTCAAACGCAGATTCTTTGGGGGATTTATACTGCCACACTGTTTTACTGCAAATTGCAAATAAAGGAAATGCTCAGATGTATCTAAGCAAGTTTTATTCATACATATGAGGCTAGCATGGCAGCACAGCTTTAGGTTTCAATGAGAAAACCAATTTTCATAATTCTGCGCAGCGCGAAAAAGCTGTTGCGCGGATTCGAAATTAAATAATTTCTTCAAGAGCGAACGAGGAGATACCATGCATTCCTTGCACTCGTTATTAATTTATTCAGCTTCCGCCCCATTTGCTTTCTCTAGCTCTAGCACCTACTTTTACAGTCAATTGAACAGAAGGGGTAACATTTGCCGACTGTGTTTGTTAAAAGTAGAACATAAACAAAGTAACTTTCGTCATTACTGAGCAATGCGTCACTCCCTTAGAAACTTCTTATAGGAGCTTGAAGAGCCTGAGGAGATTTTACGTGCTTTAGACATATCACTTTTTAAAAACTAAAATACCTCAATTCTCTGGTAGCTGATCTCACGTTCGCTCACCGCTAGTTTCATAGTCATAATTAGCTCCTTGCTAGCCTTCTAGCTATATCAGTACACATATTGAATGTGATTTTGACCACTTCCTTACAAGGAAGATCACACTGAAAATCTCTGCAACAGACTAAAAGAATTTCGAAACCTGTCCGAGAAAGTAAAACGTTGACTAGTCAGTTTTGACAGTCATCGTTGTTATGCCAACAAGAACTAACTTGATGTCTGCTTAATTTCCCTCTAATCTTCCTTAATTCTTGATTAAAACAATTTCTAGGAACTGTTGCTGTATAAAATGCAGAATTTTTATTCATTATTTTTTGTCATTTTTGAACTAAGATGAAAGAAAAGGAAACCAGTGCTATCAGCTCGGTTTACCATAAGTTAAAAACTGCTAGCTTGTTTCACCGCACTCTTTTATCTGCCAGCGATTTCAAGTCAACGGAAAGAAGCCGGATGTTGTCGCAACAATTAAGTCTTTCTGTATCTTTCATTTCAAGTTATTGTTTAATAAATAGATTTAGCCAAGCCTAAAAGTGAAGCTCCCAATTAGAAAAAAATTTTGCAATAAAATTTCTTTACAAATATCATCCCTTATCATATCAAACTTATCTTCATCCAGTATAGATTAAATTTAGTGAAAAATTAAATTTAATATTATATATAAAGCCGTAATTTAGCCGTAAATTAATGGCGAAATTTTTGGTTTGTAATAATTATACAAACCAAAAATTTCACCGTTAAGTCACGGCTAAATTTGTCGCGAGATTATTGCAAAGACATAATTTATTTCGCCGTTAATTCGCGGCTAAATCCAGTGTCATATATGTTTCAAACCAAAAATTTTGCCACTAATTCACGGCTAAATCGGGTGTCATATATGTTTCAAACCAAAAATTTCGCCGTTAATTCACGGCTAAATCGAGTGGCACATATATTTCAAACGCAAAAATTATTAGCCGTTAATTTTCGGCTAAATCGAGAGTCATACATATTACAAACGAAAAAAATTGGTCGTTAATTCACGGCTAAATCGAGTGACACATCTGTTGAAACCAAAAATTTCGCCATTAATTCACGGCTAAATCGAGTGTCAAATATATTCTAAACGCAAAAATTAGCCGTTAATTTTCGGCTAAATCGAGTGTCATACATATTTATTTATTTAATTTCTTTCACCAGAGTATGGTGAGGGTCGCACAACAGAGCGAGGCTCCAAATTAAGTGCGCCCAATATCCCCCCCATCCCACCCCAGGGGAGGACATCCATCACACAGTAATCTCGTGTGTGGGAAATTAACGTCTCCTACCCCAACCCTGCAGGAGACGGGAGCTCCATTTATTCGTCCCTATCCGAGAAGACTAGAATATCTAACTATTTCTTGATGTTATTGAAAGGCAGCAAATTCTTCTCAATTATTTTAAGACCCTGAATACATATTTCAAACCAACAATTTCGCCGTTAATTCACGGCTAAATCGAGTGTCAAATGTACTCCAAACGCAAAAATTAGCCGTTAATTTTCGGCTAAAATTGTCGCGAGGTTATTGCAAAGACATAATTTAGCGGTTAATTAACGGCTAAGTTTATTCTTTGTATAATAATGAATACCGACTTGGTTTGTGGCTAAGTTTTTGTTATGTTTGTAGACTGCGTTTGTTGCAAAATTCGCCGTTATCTAAACTCTCCTCCCAAGTTCGAAATATTAATGATAACATAAAAGATGTGCATTTGCCAAGACTCGCCTGAGACACCCATCCCTTCGTTTTGATAGTCTCCCCTACCCTACCCGTGCAATCTGAAGGCACGTACGTACGTACGCTCGGTCAGTCACGTGACAATCAAACGAAAAGAGGTTGACCATATTCCATGGGTATGGGGGTCTGCCCCACGCGCGCTAAGCGCGCGCGGGAGCCCCGCTAATACTAATGAGTTCAGAACAGAAAAACAAAACCCACGAACCACATAGGAAACTAATCTTTCCATTACTTTCGACATAAAAGAACGGAATAAGCTTTAAGGATAAAGAACTTGAGGAAAACCAAGTTTTTGTCGCCCATTTGTCTTTGTAAATTCGTAGTTTCATTTATTTGAAGTTGTTCGGATTGGCGATATGTCACCGAAATCATCTGGTAGGAATTATTCAAGTTTACCACTAGTTCTTGCTTGTTTTTTTGTTTTTTTTTTTCCATTGTTTATTCTATTTTTTCTTTTGGATCTAAGTTCACTCATCTATTTATTCTATTGCTTACACTGCATTCAAACTATTGCTTCCATCAAAAGTCTTTTTGAAGCTGTGCTTCTAAAATAGCGTTTTACAATTGGGTTTCTGTTTCCACTTTTGTCCACCCTTTCAGATTAAATGCAGGTTTGTGTTGTCTTAATCTGCCGATCTCCACAGTTAAAAATTTACTTGAGTTGGAGCAATAGTTTGGTACGAGTTTCTTTGATATAAGTGTGACACTTTGGTTTCATTTTGTGCCTGTAATACTGAGATGCAGCGTTTATCGAAAAGAAATAGGAGTTAATTTAAAAATTTGTCATCAAATCGAAAACATTAGCTTTAACATGGATTTTTTTTTCCCGCAAAGTACTTTTCAACATGAAAAATAACACACGACTGCGAGTATCTTTAGGGATGGCATTTCGAGCTTGGGTGGAGTAACTACGTGTATCGATCGACAGGGAGCTGTTAAATGTTATTTCTGTTACATATACTTCCTGCAGAGAAGATAATAGTGATTGATTTTCTGTTTCCTACACGTTTTACAGAAAGTCTTTTCTTCTTCTCTATCCATACAATTATTTACTCACTCGCTCAGTCGCTCAATTACTCCGTAATTCATTGTTAAATTTCTTCTTTTCTTTGTGATTTGGTGTTTAGTTGTAATAACTATTCATTCTTTATTTATTCATTTGAACTCCGTCCTTTTATATATGCGTTCATCCATTAAAGGTCTATTGTTTGGAACCGTGCTCAGGTGCTGACCACCTATGGGTATGTCAAGGAAACATCAGGCTTTTCTTTTTTTCGTTATCGTGATCACTTTGGCGTCTAGGCCGCACGCCTTACAACTTCCATATGAGGTCCTGGACACCGTAATGGAGCTAACTGATGCCGATCCAGACCTCGCAAACCTCAACAGAGTCAATATTTCTGATGACCTTGGTCCTACTCGTCCCGTCTACCGACTCGATCTTGACCCAAACTACATTGCTTATTACGAAGTTGACATGAGAAGTGACTATGTCGTGTTAGCATCCGGAAGCCAAACTGGAGAGCACCGAGAAGTGGAGAGTGGCCCGGATCCAAGACCAACTGATGTGCTTATATAACTATTATACTCCTCGTCCTTCAGTTTCAAACGTTGGCCTTGGCATGTGATTTCCGAACAATAATAATCACTGCCCCAGAATACTCCTTGAAATAAATGTTGGCCTTGGCAGGTAATTTCCGAAAAGTAATAATCACTGCCCCAAAATACTCCTTGAAATGAGGAGGTTTGCAATTGAATGGCAATCAATGATAGACCAGCTTTAAACGAACGGTAAGTTACCTTTCCTTTAATTGTCCTTAATCAAACAGATTGAGAATCAGCGTGAGTTAGACCTAAAGGTAAATAGAAGCCTGGATACATTTGACAACTTATGGAAATAGCGGACAGCAGAGATGAGGTCAAAGTCGGACTGGGCTGCAACTTGTGTCAACCGCGAAGAAGGAAACATGAAGGAAGATCAAGATGGCACAGAGGAAGGCCTTTCTCCGAAATCGATCGTTAGAATCGCACTTGTGGCGAACACTTCAAATCTGTTGATTTGTACGTTACGAATGGCGGCGAGTTAAGCGTGTCGACTGGTTGACAATCAAAATAGCAGCAACTGAGACTCTGTAAAGTGCTTGGCGACGCGTGTAAGCCCAACGGGGTTATCAAGGAAACACCAAATCATCTGTTTTACATGAAGCTTGAAGTGTACGAGAATCGGGCCTTTGTGGGAAACACTTTACAATGTAGGAGATTGGCTTTGTTCTGGAAATCAAAGGAACCAAAGATGAAGTGGTCAGGAAACACTTTGCTGGGGATTTACAGTCTTAACAATTGAATGGAGACGACTGTTGTGGCTGTAGGAGTGGATGCAGTGCCGTGGTCTGGGTTCAAATCTTTCGTTACTATGGCAGCCTTAGATCAAACTGATACCGCCGCCTGGTTAGCTCAATTGGGATAGCGCCGGACTGCTGTGCGGGAGGTCGAGAGTTCAATACCGGCCGGACCAACACTCAGGGTCTTAAAATTAACTGAGAAGAATATGCTTCCTTTCTTTAACATCAAGAATTGGTTAGATATTCTAGTCTTCTCGGATAGGGACGAATAAATGGAGGTCCCGTCCCCTGCAGGGTTAGGGGCAGGAGACGTTAATTTCCCACGCACGAGATTACTGTGTGATGGATGTCCTCCCCTGGGGTGGGATGGGTGGGTAACAGGACCCCCGTTGATACCAGTGTTTACTACACTGAAGGGGCTATCCTGTATAAATATAGATGTCTGTCTGTCTTAACAGCATAGGCGCAGTCCATGGTAAGGGTAGTGGAGGCTCGGTGAAGACGAAGACGACTGTTGTGGCTGTAAGAGTGGATGCAGTGCCGTGATCTGGGTTCAAATCTTTCGTTACTATGGCAGCCTTTTTATATCAAACTGATATAAAAAAATCGATATTCAGTGGGAACATTTACAACGATCGATTCCCCCCCCCCCCCCGATAGGAGGACGGAATTGCCAAAGTCGATGTCCAGCAGCGTGAGACGTTTTGTAGAAGACATTCAATCGGAGCTTGGAACTATTTCCATGAGTGGTGAAGGTGCAACACGATATGACTGGCATCATCGCATCCAGTCCTGGTTCAAAGCTCGCCAGGGGTCCAGGGCAGTAGCACTTAGCTAACTTATCAAAACTCGTAAAAAAAAAAAAGTTACGTTATCCGAACTAACACCAGGTATTGAATTCAATACTGTGCTGCCCACCATTTCATGAAACTTTATTTTCCTGTAGTAATGAGCTTTAACCTGGAATCGGGGGACAGTCATTCTGCTGTCGCCACAAAATTCAAAGCATGGTAGAGCAATGTTCGTAGTTGTCGATTCTGCGGCTGGAAGAAGGTATATAAGTAAGTTCTTTCGACGTTATGGCTGTGGAGGCCGTAACAACAAATGGGAAGCAATAAATCCTAATGCTGCACACATTAAAAGATTAAAACAAGGATGACGAAAACAACCACATTAATTAGACTGCAAGTTTTTTTCAGTGTTAGTAGCTCACTGCATTTCTTTGCAGAGTAACTACATGGAATATTTTTTTATTTGTTTCGTACTAAGGGCATTAAAAGGTTTTAAATTTTTTTTAAAGAACAGGTTACGAGTTCCTGATGGCGTCAGAGATGGCTTGATGAGTCCTTTCGTTCCATTCTTTCACTAATGATAACTTAGAATACGTAAATGACTAGAGGATTTAAGGAGATAAGAGGGGCGGAAAAGTTAAGAATACGGGAGAACAGTTTAAAAGATTGTTTAATTTTCGCCGAAGGTCTTATTAATTTCAATTAAAAAACAGATAACAGGAAATGTAGGAGACTGCTCTCTATGCAAAATGTATATCCTCTCGAAGGCTATTTTTTAATAATTTTGATCCAGTGAATAAACACAAAAACAT
Organism: Stylophora pistillata; assembly: GCF_964205215.1. NCBI lineage: Eukaryota > Metazoa > Cnidaria > Anthozoa > Scleractinia > Pocilloporidae > Stylophora > Stylophora pistillata. The sequence goes on from NC_142522.1 coordinate 36,348,478, forward strand.
TTAATTAACTGCATGGATTCTGAGTTGTTTTATTTCTTCAGTTTGACAGTTTGATAACTGTAATGACTTCGTTTGCCTAAATATCACTCCTGCCATTGTCCTTTGAAAAGTTCCTGCCGTTACTCAACCTGTGAAAGGGTTCAGACTTCAACTGAACAACAAAGCCAGCAAATATCTTCTGGTTTCCCTTTAAATGCTGTTAAACCAACACACCTATTATAAGGTAAAAAAAAAAAAAAAAAAAAAAAAAAAAAAACATACAGGAGAATTATTTATTGCCGTGAGCACAGTGTTTTATTTGTTAAGAGAAAGAAATCGCCCGAATCTCCTTGTTCATTACTCTTCTAGTTTTCCTTAGAGAAGCTAAACACTCAAACCTATTACGAAGTAAATATAATGGTACACTTCGTGATCGACTACATCGGCACCTCCTTCTTCCCCTTCTCCCCCCCCCCCTCCCTCCATGTATCATCACGAACAAGTTGTGCTGCGTCAAGGTCCTAGTTGCAACTTTCTTGTTAAAAGTCATGAAAGGGCGTCTTGCCTAACATCAAAACAATTGAAACAAATGCATTAGATTGAAAAAGCAAATCCCATATAAGCAAATCAACATAAAAAAAGAAACAACAACAAAGAAAAGAAATAGGGAAACGCCTACAAAGAGCATGCTAAAGTATATTGAGCAGGTACGTACTATTTTGCGTTGTATCTATTCAATTTCAAGTTTTATAACATAACAGCCCATAACGCATATCATCTGAATGTTCAATTCAGCCTCCAAGTCTGTGCTTTCAGGTTATAGTGTTGTAGGGACCGGCGCTTGGGATGGCCCCGCCGGCCGCCCCTTACCCCATCTCGCCTGTTTGGTCCTCATCCGGGATTTTGACGCTGGGAGTCGGAAATAAACCTCGTTCAAATGTCAAGTCTTCTAAAAATATGCACGTCTCACTGCGGAAATCAAAACACTGATGCTCAGAAATCGAGCAGAGGAGTAGATTTTCAGCCTATGTTAGGTCGTTATCTGCTTGTTAACGATAGCATACGACTAAAGTCAGATTATTTCGCCTGCTTCAGGATATAAATGCAATGAGCGTCCGTAACCGTGTTCGTAAGTCATTTTCAAAATCGTTAAAGGGTAAAGCCTGCAAATTTCGATTCACGGTCACCTATGAATATGTGGACTTAAAATGCAACAACAGATGGTAAGTACGATCTCAAGTACAATTTTGTGTCAGTAAAGTAGCTAGTGTTTGCCTTCAATTAGGCCAATATTAAAGGTAAGCTTACCAGTTGTCAAAACATTCGATCCTTTGGAATGTTCACAAAGGTTTTCAGACCGTGCCGACAGAGGTTATCTGTAACGGGTTCGATTTTATGAACGGTTTTCCCGAAGAATCTGTGTCAAGATACAGAAGGGAACCACTCAATCCTTCCCATTATAATCGAGTTGTTGTTATCGTCTTTAAGATTTTAAGTGATGCGGATTTCATTTTAAGCTTCCGCAATACAGAATTTTTGATGGAGGAAAGAGTTAATTATCTAATATTGTTTTGATCGTAACACTTTTTGTTCGACTTGATTTAATGTTGCAATGTTGGCAAGATTTAATGAGGACGAAATGCGCGAATTTCGTCCTTCGATGTCCAATAATTTTGTGATTCAGGTTTCGGATTTATTTAATATTCTGCGTGATTAACCGTCATTTGACGTTTAAACAATTCTTGTTATTAAATTGATTTTCAGTATTTGCAGGGAATTAGTATACATGTTTGTCTGATTAGCTTGCCTTCTGCTCGGCTATTCCAATTACTCAATTATTCAAACGTTATGATGATAGCAATATCAGACCTAGTTGCTGTCTAACTATCACATTGCAAAATATTTCCTAGCTTTATACTGCACACAGGATGGTTTGCGTGATAGTAAACCCTTTACAGGACTAAAAAATTTTTGAATAAAGGATAGAACAAGTTACAAACGGACTCAAACATGATTTATTCACTGAGAGGGTCATCACAATTTATCCTGGAGCTAGCCCATGAAGCATTTGTAATTTTGAAACTGAAAAATTGTCATGAAATTGTTTTGAATTAATCAAGTGAAATTCTGTTGATTCTTGTAAATCATGTTGATCCTTATAATTTATTTTAATATTTAAAGAGGCTCTCTCAGAATATGCACATCATGTTTTATAAATTTACCCAAATGTTAATTTGTCCTAAGTCTAATCAGCCTTCAAATGAAATATTGATAGGCAGCCTTCTTGCTTGAGCATTGTTTGGTTCAGAAGTCACAGATCCAAAGTATCAGAAAAGGTATGTTGCATGCAACAATGGTTCAGTTTACTGGACTCTGATGTCTTGAAGCAGAAAAGAAGTCTGATATTTGAGCTTACTGTTTACATGCACTTTCAGAAATTGATATTTTTTTGGCATTATTGGAAGTTGGATTTTATCAATACAACTGACAAGAATGGATAACAAATTCTTAATTCTCAAATCAAATCCGATAGCCTTTCATAAGTCTTTACATAATTAATGATTCTTTTACAAGGACCTGGTGTGAGAAAAGACATTATAAATATATTATCAGTTGGAGGATGTAATACAATAACATGAAGAACATCAACTCTTGTAGCACATTCAATTCTTAAGGAAATGTAGAGTCATGAGATTGGAGTATAACAGCCGAGATTTTGGAATAAGACATGATAAATGCATTTAATATTTGGTTAATATAATTAGGTTTGGTGGGAAGTCTGATAGTTTGTGGAGAGAGAAATTATATTATTCAACTGCTGAAAATTTTTGGCAGTGAAATTTTGATATCTTAAGTCCAAAGAAGCAAAAAGAGTATTTTGTATTTTGCTTCACTCATGAAATTTATATGGTAAAACAACTACGTCACTTTCACAGCCCACTTCAAAAGTGTCAATTACAGATGAAAAGACAGGAATTGTTAGTTATGCTGCCAACTGGTTTCCACCCAACTCCGTGGACTTGGTTGTCACACTTTACAAGGTATTTTGAAGTTTGAGGAAAAAAGCCCCTAGTGAACTTTAATATAGAATGCTAGGTTCTCATTTCAAAATGACTTGTATCCCTTGAGAAACACATGGAGAAGTTGATGTGTCAGAAGTCACCCAGGGCTGCTATATTCCTTGACCAAGCCTCTAAGTATTGCTTTAGAAATCTAATAATTTATGTGTCCATAGCAAAGCCCTGATTTTTTTTTTTTTTTTTTTTTTTTTTTTTTACTGTCAGTAGAGCATATGTTTTATTGCTGTGAATTCACAGGTTTGCTCCATCATTGTACACAGCCTTGCATTGTTGTATTTAGATGGGAACTATATTAGGTACACTTTGATATCAGTTCTATATAAGATGTATGATAAGCCCAGCCTAAATTTGTTATAAATTCACAGGATTTTACTGGAGTCATGTTTAGGAAGAAAGACTACATGTTTGTCCTTGAAAATGTAAGTCCTCCTGTGGCCTCTTTGTAGTCAACATACTTTTTCATGCAAAGTATTACAGCAGGCCTGTGATTAATGTATTTAATATAATGTAAAGCAAGTCTCTGATTCTAAATTTGCATTTACCTACTAATTAATTATCAACCAGCTAACTTAGAGTTATCCACATGGTTCTTGCTGGTGTGCCACTTCATATACCACTGAGTATATACTGTATGCCTTGACTCAATTAGAACAGGCTTGTGCAGTTTTCCAATATATAACAATCTGTACCTGAGAAGCAAGCAAGCTTACAAGCTAGAAAACATGACAAAGAAGATCACAAGGATAATTGTACAGAATTAATTGTCATGTAGCATAATTTATTTTTAGGTTACTGCAGATGCAAGGAAGAAACTTGCTATTTTTCCTTGTAACATGGCAGATTATGCCTCTCTTGACCAGGAAATGTGAGTACAGGGTACATAATGTTTTGGTTCAAAATTATGGGAAAAACAGTCAGAGAGTAAGATGAAATGTGTTTTCATTTCTCGTTTACTTTTTGTCAAATTTCTTACTTGTTCATGCTTCTTTCTGAACTCTGCCCATTGTTCTGTAAGGAGCTTTCACACTCTTCAAATCTGTTTTGAATTTCAATAACAAGAAGTATTTCTCCATATGTGTTTAGATTTGACTTGGAGATGGAATTCAAACCCCTCTCCAAGAAGATTGTATCTGCAAGGATTGGAGCAAAAGTAAGATGTGAATTTATAAAGGAGGGAAGAGCAGAGTAAGTTGTTTTTATTAATATATTAACTGTTTAAACCTTAATATCAGGATGTATATTCTCCATAACTAATCTCTATTCAAGTAAATTAAATTTCCTATGGTTTTGACATGGATAATTTAATTGTTTTGATCACAAACTTCTTCTTGGTCAGTGATCATTCCTATTATTCTAGGATCTTCATGTTTGACTCAGCAGTGATACTTTAAGTAGAAAGTCACTTAGTGGGTGGGTGAAAGGGTTGATAAATTTTGATTTATATAGAGAGAAATTCTCTGGGGCGGGGGCCTGGACAGGGGAAATGCTGGAATGCAGTGCTTCCTCTATAGCTACATGTACATGCAAGAAAGAAACTCTTTCCTCAGACATCTGCATGCTCTTTGAATTGTCCTCTCATTTCTTTACAATTTTAGCTTTTTTCTCCAGAAATAAAATTGACCTTCACTCTACCCAGTCCTTGCATGACAATTTTGTGTAATAATAATTCGGCACAGGGCACAGTTCAGAGGTTGAGACTTTGGTTCAATAGACTACCACTAAATGACCCTTAATAAACAAAACTCATAAATCCCAAGACCTTGAAAATAGACTAATTCACTCTTTGTTTGATCATTTTCTCTGTTTATTTGATTTTTTTTTTAATTTATTGCCAGCTAATTGAAAAATTCTTTTATCAATTGTGTCTTTTAAATTGTAAATGAATGGGCTAGGAATTATTTTTGTCCTTTCTGTCTTTCCAAAGTGAGGATGATATGCAAAGCAACTTTAGTCATCTGAGTGATGCAGAATTCAAGTCAAGGCTGTCTGAGCTGGAAGAATGCAGTGATGAGGAGGAAGAAGAAGAAGAAGAAGAAGAAAACAGTAAACCAAGGGAATCAGTCAAATTGGCTGACCGTTCAAAACAGTAAGTCAAGAGGAGTCAAGTCATAAGTAAAGGAAAACTGAAATTGACAATGATCTTTGTTTAAACAGCATGCATGACTGTGAGCATTATCAAAGGCTTTCCTGCTTGCCTGGCCCCAACTGGTAATGCTGTACAATAGATAAACCGCTATCCACCAAGCAATTCAGACCTCAGGGGGGAGATGCGGTGACCTAATTGTCAGCATGTTGGTGTTTGGGTTGAGAGATCCTGGGGCCTTTTTCTTGAAAGTCCCAGTTTCTTAACAGGCCTGAAGCAATAGTTAAAAATCAAAAGTTAATCAATAGAGAAGCAGGCTCTGACACTTTCACCAGTCCATTTTGTTTCTTTAGCTGCTAGTTTTATTGTATAATTTTCAAAATGTTTGAAACTCCTTCCTTGAATGAAAACAGAACAGCTTTATGAGCCTGTTGAGTTACCAGGACCTTTGAGAAACAGGCCCAAGGTCCCGTATTTGACCAGGTCATTAACTTGTTGTTTTAGGCAAAGTACTTTACTTTTGCAATGTCATCATTTGTACACCCAGGAGTACAAATGGGTACCAGGGAACTGTTAGGGAAGCCCAGTGAATTTTTTTTTAGGGGGGGAACCTTATGATGAACTCCCATCCCATCCAGGGGGGGAGTAGCATTACTCCTAGTCTCTTCATGCTCAGGGTGGGGAAAGAGGGATAAGCATGGGCTGGATCCATTGCAATAATTATACGTACTTCTTATTCTCTCTTGACTGCAGCACATGGTCTCAGTTTATTGATGAAATGAAAACACTAGAGTACAGAAATGTGGCCATGCTGGGAAATCCTCTGGCAGATGGTACAGTCAGTGACATCAACCAAGGTAATAACAAACCTTATCTAGGATTTCTTCATCCTCGGAGACCCAGGGGCTGTGAGTCTATTTCAAGTTATGGGCAGTAGAGCCCCTGGCGACATTGTCTTACAAGACTAGTTCCAAACGGTCGCAGTCGTTCTGGCATCTGATTGGTGCCAGGAAATCTTTGTGTTTCTCTGCCCAATCAGAGTGAAGTGTGCTTTGGAGTCCTTTCGTGTGTTTTAATACGGATATATAACGAGAAGCTCTGTTGCTCGTTATGTTTGTTTGGGCCGTGCGACGAAGCTTTGCCCGAGGTAAAAAGTTTCAGTCTCAGCACACAATGTAAAAGAAATCGATCAGATTGTCCGCGAAAATCGTACCGGTAATTATACTGAATACTTTCGCAGGTATCACAAGAGAACTTGTTAAAAAATTGGCGAGGTTCGTATAAAACATAATGGTTGCAGGCATTGATATGTCGCTTTAAACGTTAGATGAGATGTAAGCTTAAATCTCTCTAGACTTTTTGTCTAATTTGCTGTAACTGAAACTTTTCCAATCCCGTGAAGCTATTTTGTCGCACGGACCACGCAGGTATGTCGAGCAACTGGCGCTTATGAAGCTTTCTGTACACGCCAAAATCATATCTAATCTTCGCCTGAAATAAAAGAAAAGCTAAGCGTGGAAACTTTTGTTTATTAGATGTGGGTAGATAACCCTATACTAAGCTGACATTTACAACAAAGCAAACCCGCACTTTCCATCCAATATTTCCTTGTCTTTGGTTTTTGTTTTCCCCAATGATCAAAGGTATTTAACTTGGTCTCCAACAATCGACAAGAGGTGAAATGACAATGACCAAGGGACTAGAAGAGAATCCGTGGCCTTTCGAGCTCGAGAATTTGAACACTCTAGGCAGCAGTTGAAAGATTAAACTATTTCCAAACCCCTTCGGTAACTGTTCGAAAACATCTCTCCTTCCCACGTTGTTCTCGATAATTATTTTTGTTCAGATTTCAATTAGCTAACCGGAAACACAGCTAAGCTTTCCGTAAGCGGTTGCTGGAGGTCGTCCACGAACTTAACGTTCTCTGTAACCTTGGCCATAGTGTGACAGACTTTACAGCTGACAAAGCTAAGGTTAGATTTTGTCGCGCAAAGAAAGCTACGTAAGCATAAGCGCCAGTTGCTCGACTACCTGCGTGGCCCGTGCGACGAAATAACTTCACGAGATTGGCAAAGTTTCAGTTACAGCAAATTGTACAAAAAATCTAGAAAGATTTTTGCATCTTATATTATATTATTATTATTATTAACAGCAACGCCACCTTCCCCCCCCCCCCCCTCCTCTTAGCCTTTCGAATGGTTCAATTTGACTCATGTTGTCATCTTCTGAAAAGTGAAATTCGAAGCATCGAGTTTTTTTGGGGCACCTTTGATTTCAAAAAAAAGTTCCAACTCTGCAAATTTTACATAGTTCTTTAAAGAAAAAAAAGAGTTAAAGTCAATCTTTTTCGGTGGCAAATGATTAAAATCCCCGAAGCTGAACTACAAGAGCTGTCAGTCAGGAGATTATTTCATGTGAACGATGTTAAATTTGCTTTATTTGTAGCCTCTACGGATGATGCATTGGTGCCTCAAGAAACGACATCAGAAGAAGCAGACAGCAAAAGCAACAAAGCTTTGGAAAGAAACAGAGACAGAAGAAAAATTGTCAGTGCTGCCATAGAAGATTTAAAAGAATCAACGATACCAGAAGAAGATGAGGAGGAAGACATAGAGAACATCTCCATCAACATGTCTAGTTCGGCGTTATCATCACTGAGTTCTTTCAAAAACAAGTTTCAGTTTTCATTCTCTGGAAAGAACAAGGTAAATTGAAGACAAAGTCGTGGAATTATTAAGCTTCCGAAAACGGTAAGGAGACATTTTCGCTTAAAGGGGGTAGGTTTATGAAGAAACTGTGCTGCCGCGTCAGTGAGGGGACCTTTCGCTTAAAGGGGTTGGTTTCTAAAGAAACTGTGGTACTGCGTCGGTGGGAGTATTCCAAGATAATTTGGTTTTATCAACTGAGTTAATAATGTAGATTGCCACCCTAAAGAGTTTATAAGCCGACCTTAGTACCTATAATCGTAACCCCTTCGTCAGAGCGAATAGTCACAGTGCCTCTCTTCACCCAGGTGTATAAATGGGTACCGGCAAATTTAATGCCGGGGGGTAACCCTGCGATGGATTATCATCCCATCCAGGGGGGAGTAGAAATACTCCTAGTCGCTTCATGCTACAATGAGAAACCGGAGTTAAGCGCCGGCCTGATGGGCCACTGGCTAGTAAATAGACTTTTTTTTTTTTTTTTTTACGGTGGTCAATTTACATTATCTACTCAATTGATAAAACCAAAAGACTTTTTTGGCTGCCCCAGTCAAGGAACGAGATAAGAGTGTTTTTAAAATTCCTGTTTCACTTACTTTTTCCATCACTAATGTAACCTGTGATTTTTCTCCTCAGCGGAGGTCATCAGACTCTTCGTCCGTAGAGCTACCTGGAAATATCGAGGTATACGTCAAACTCATTTGTCATTTGATCAGTGATACCCCAAGTCGTTTTATGGTTTAAAACAGAGATAGTTTCAGCGTACTTAGGCCGCTTACCTTTTTTTATGAACTCTTAAACCCTCAAGTCAACTTTTCTGCTGGAGCGCAGCTGAACGAGTATCGTGAAATTAAAACTGAACAGTAATCAAAGAGCTTTCGTAACAGAAAGGTTAATACCGAAAGGGACCATTGTGAACTCAAAGTCAAACAATCGAACTGCTCAATGCTCCTAAACCGCGAGCGTTCAAGTTGCGATTGGTGAGTTTTGCATCTGATTAGTCAAAGAGTGGCGAAAGTTTTCTTGACCAATGAGATAACTCTCTCTTACAATGGCGGGCATGATTATTCTCTGTTTGATGGCAAATTAGCTTTCTTGGCCTATGATTTTTAAACATGTTGTCGTAGCCCGAAAGGGTTATTTCTCTAGATATAGAAAGGGATAGTAATCAGCATGTCGTTTATGACAGAGAGGTCTATAGAGCCCACGAGAGCAACACCAGTTCAGTCTTTGGTTACTTTCCACACTCATGACGGCCAATGCAAAAAAGTAGAAACGTGGAACTGCGAGAGTTTTACTCGCACAACAGTATATGGTAATGCTGTTCCTGAACATATGCAAGAAATAATATATATCTATTTACATGTTCATTTGTTTATTTTCTGTTTCTTAAGACCATGTCGTCTGAAACTAGTGACAAGAGAGTTTCTGATTGGCTGCAGGAAAATCCTCATGAAGATGGCGATAGTCAACTAAGAGTCGAGTACGTCCGTTTGATTCAAATCATTTCTGTAACCTTTTAGTTAAGAGCCTTTCTTCGATGTTGACTCTAAATTTACTTTCATTCATCAGTAGCCTCAACGCTAGAGTTGGTCAATTGTGCAATTACCACATTTTATGGTGGTTGTTTTTTCTTTCCCTTCTGTAGGCAACTCGAGAAAGATAATATGAACTTGAGAACCGCTTATCAAAAGCTTGTAACCAAGGTAACTGACTTAGAAAAAGAGAAGACGGACATGCAGTCTGAATTGGAACAGCTGGGGATAATGGCAGATTTTGCAAAGTCAGACTTTGTCAGGGAAAGGGATGAATTACAGGCAGAAATTACCGAGCTACAAATGTTAGTTGAAGACTTGAGGATGCAGGTACGCTTGAAATAAAGTTTTCCCCCACCTGTAAAAGTAGAAAGTTGAAGTTTCTTTCAGTATCTTTAACATTCAAAACATGAACCTCCCAAAGAACTACACCAACTATGTACAATGATCATTCTAATATAGAGGGCCATAATTGTGGAACCCAATTGCAGAGCCTTTCAAACATTGCAATTTTAAACACAGCTTTATGAGTCACCTAGAAAGTTTTTTTTTAGTACAATCGAACCTGTATTTAGCGGTCGGCTTCGCTTAAAGCGGAATTACTCAAATTAAACTAAGAATTTTCTTTCAAGCAAAAATTAACCCATGTTTATATCCCATAATCAAGGTGAGTAGAATTTTTTTTCAGTGATTTTTTTGTACATTTAGTGGTCACATGTGACATAAAATGGCGCTGTTTATCGTTTTAAAATACCTCTATTCTATGGAACCTGTACTAAGCGGTCAACTTGTATTAAGTGGGTGACCGCCTAATACAAGTTGGACCGTAGAAATTAAGCCCATTTTGGTGTAGCGGTTGACATTTTTTTTATTCAATCTAGATTAAATTATTTTTCTTTTTAACATCCTTTTGTTATTCATTATTGTACATATAGTTGGGCCGCGGAACGTCTCGATTGGGGAATCCTAATAATGATATTGTGTTGTGTAAGGGTTTTACTTTTATCGTAGTATTCTCATGACAATACCTTTTTTGTTCTTTAGCTTGGAGAAGCAGAATCCAAATTGTTAGATTCGTCAGAAAAGGAAGTTGTAAAAGAAAGTTTTGAAGTAAGAATCTTTGACGGTAGCCGAGTGTTTTTTAGCCTATCTACAGCCTTCAGTTGGTAAAACGAAGCGTCGCAACAGTAGTTCACGTCAACTGCTCTCACTTTCTTCGACCGAGAGCCAGGGCTCTAGTCACGTGACTTAAAATGGCGGAGGATGATGACTTAAAATGGCGAATTTTTTCCACCCCGCCTATTGCGCTCCGTTTGGCCAACGGAAGGCTAGAACAGGCTACAGTGGCGTACCCAGGATTTTTCATAGTGGAGGGGGGTGCCACATTGTGTCAAACAGAGGGTACTAGCCAGATTGTCATGTCTGCTTCCTTGCTGTGTTTCACTTAAAAAAAAAAAAAGTCCACTAAATGGAGGTCACGGGTATCCCAGGCCCCCCCCCCCCCCACCCGTTAGGCCCTTGAGTTACGTCTTTTTACATTCTCCACTCTCGCTCTTTACCCATGCATCTACCGTACTTGATATGTGTGCTTTGTGTATGAAACTTTTAACTGGCTGCTAATGTTCTTGCTGACGCAGGGAGGTAAAAAGAATGTACTAAAAACAGAGGTAAGATTTGTTTGGCATCCTCGCAAATGCTTACATAAATTACTATTTTCTTTTTCCTGCTTGTGACACAATTTTGCCTAAATGAACCACACCGACCTCACATTTTAAAAGCCGTAATGTCTTTCATTCTTTTTCTTTCACGAAAGGGTCCCTCTTGGTTTTCTGTTTCAAGACACAATAAAAACAAGTGTCATGGTGGTTCGCTACCTTATGTATGTTATTTTTGTGTACTTTGTTGTTAATTTTTTGCTCGATTAGTTGTGTGAAGTCCGTGGCTGGTTATGCAAGAGAGGCGTAAAAGGCCTCACGGGACGGAAATGGAGACGCCGCTGGTTTTCAACCGACAAGGATAGCAGGCTCTACTATTATCAAAAAAACAACAACACATCACCAAGAGGGTAAGTACCTCGAAGACGATGCTTCAGATCTGTACTTGCAATCATGACCAAATCTTACAGGTTATTGTCACGAGTAGACTCTATTCCTTTTCCATTCCTTTCTCCCCTACGTAGCTGGCGGTTTTATGTGTGCCATACAGTAGCCTTTTTTAGGACTACCTGCTCTGATCTGCCATGATCATTCTATACCCGATTGACCTACTATGGTTACTATGGTTACTATGGTTCTGCTTTAGAAGCTGTGGCTTGCTTCAGGGGTTCATTCGATAAAACGAAGTGCGACACAACAAACTTCAAAAACAACGAAATTCACTTATTTTAGCAATCAAAATACATATCTAACAATCCCTACCCGCAAAATAAAGAAGTTAGTCGAGGCGGAAGGGAAACAAACATTAAGATAACTTCTTCAATAACAAGTTTGCCTGGACAGAGGAAATGACAAGGAGAGCATAAATATACTCGAACAATGAAAAAGCAGCATAGTAGTATTGGAAAAAAAAAAAACCGGGGAGGTTCGCTCTGCTGCTACTATCTACTCCGTTTTGACCGTGGTATGACAATTAGTCCGGTTTAGTGTATCTCTGATAATTGCAAATTTGTTTCTTTTTTTGTGTGTGTGTGTAGCTTTATAGATCTTGATGTAATTATTGCCGTCCAAGACCAGCCTCCCTCACAACAAGACATTAACAACGCTTGCTTCAATGTGGTGACTCCCACAAGAACTTACGAGCTTATGGCGCATGATGAACAAGAAAAGCTTAGGTTCGAAACGCCTTATTCTGATACTGTTTTGTTTCTTTTTATTCTTTTTATTTACTTGTTTATCTATTCATTCGATATTCTACGAAAGATTTTATCAGGGAGTGCCTCAGGCATACTCGGAGAAAAAGAACTCCGCGTGCTCCTGATAGGAGTCGAATTTCGGGCCACGGTTTAAATAGAATTTTCTATGTGATGCTCTTCACATACGAGATAAACTCAGTATTAACTTACATGCCCACATTTATTTGTTGGGAAACTTGCTGCCTTCTCAGCTACTCTCAATGTTGGTCTCCGAAATGCCGCGTACAAAATGACAGTTGGCAACGTTATAAGCCCCAGAGAGGGGCAAGAGAATAGTGTAAGTGGTGTTTCAACGAGATGTACCGACTAATAATGTGCGAGAGTATAGCCTGGAAACCATTTTCCTCAGATGATCATCTTTTGTTTTTTTTTGGTACTCGGTTAATTGGTCATCCGAGCGCCAAGTCGTAGGCGCGAAGGCTCAAGTCGAATTCCTTTCGAAGAGCTCAGCATTTTACCTTGACCGACACTCATGACGAATATTCGACACCTGTGTTTCTTAAATTGACGACCAAGGTTTGACGTTCGCACGGAGACACGGGACGCTCTTGGTACTGGTAGTTGTATACAGGGCGATTGTCACAAGTAAACCTGGTAAACCTGTGGCTTTACTGGCTGACTAGCTCGCAGCTGAGTGAGTGTCGAATCTTTGTTGGGAAATTAACGTTGTCATAATTTCAGCCTTTGACAGACGTTAAAAACTTCTGCCTTGAGTTTGCTTCTCTTTTTTTGTGGTAAAATTGGTTCGCTAGCTGTGATGCGACCAGGGCATTTCATGGTGTTAAAAATACTTTTGCGTCACATCGTAGTACATATTACGAGGATATTTTGCTGAAAGCATAAAACGTTTTCTTCGTAGATTTTATTCTTGTCATTGTTTCCTTTTCCTAGGTGGATCAATGCTTTGGATTATCTCCGCCATTGGAGAAACCGTTTGGCACCCTCCAACGAAAACAAATAATAGCACCCTCGTTGATCTTCTTATGGCTACCTATCTGTTTCTAAAAGAATATATATAATTTGGAAGAAATAGATTACAGTTCTGAACAATTTATATAGAGCTATTTTTTTAGTCAGAATGAAAGAAAAATACGGAACTTAAGAAAAAATATTTTGTTAGTAGTCCTTTTGAAGATCTCGGGTTATTTTCTGAAATTTTCGAAAAAAGCTGCACATCATTGTTGTGCGGCCAGGATAACCTCGATAAGAAAAGAAACCCCCCCGTCAGACCCTCAGGGTCTGACAATGAAGAGGAACCTTATTTGAAGGCGTTTGCAGAACCACAGAGGGCGCGTGTATTGAAAGCTGTTCCGGAAGTGGTAACCCCTAATTACAATATTTTCTTGGTTAAAGTGGTGCTCTCAATTGGTGATATCATTTTCACTTTTACTGCTTTGAAGGGAGTGATAAGTTACGAAATGAGGCATAGTTATTATATAGATATTGATGAAATACCAGAATTGGGGATAACTACAGAATACAGGGCCACTGAGATCCACCTGGTCGGCATGCTTTGAAGAACAGAGTAGAACACAAAAGGAAAGTAAGGTGATTCCATGAGATGTAAATAAATGGCCTTGTCTTTTGTAGTTTCACCCAGAGTTGCTCCAGTTTCAAAGAACGTGCATTCACCGCGCGCACAGGGGTGAACGTTCTGTATTTACATTTTTACTGGCGAAGATATTTGTGAGTTTAATTGATTTAAAAACATTGCTACGGTTGGATTCAACCTTTTAAGAAGAAAACAGTTTTTTGTGATGTGCACCAGTTGTTTTTTTATGTCAGAAGTTGAAGAAGCTTTACTTGAAGCTCAGTTTATACCAGGTGCTCTTAGAATGTGTTTAAAAGTTGTCTTTCATTTAAAGATTACCCAGCCCGCTTTGCAAAGATGCACATGGACATAGGAAAAATTCTACACTGGTCTGCGCTTGTCTCTACTTTTGAGTAGGATTACTCCTGTTCATAGGAGAAACATATTAATGGAATAAACCATAAAAATTACAATTTCTTTAGTTCCGATTGGTTTAAAAAGCTCCTATTTTCTACCAAATCATTTTTCAAGTTGATATCGGACAGTTCAATAACTCAATCATCCAAACTTTTAGTTTAAATCAACCAATTACAGCCTTGATTTCTTTTAACGCAAATATTCCCTTGCTTTTTCTTTTTTCGAGAATTGTAATTTTTATGTTTACTTGGCAATGAGATTTCGTTTCGTCCAATTCGGTCTGTAATCATACTCGTGATAACCCGCTGTGCGATGGTCCGACTTTGTTATCACTTAATTGTATGATAACAGATAGAAATGGACTCCACTCAGTCCTATTGCCATTACTTAAAGTATAGAACTTGTTTTCGTTTTGGAAACGTCATTTATTTACGCAAAATAATATTAGAAGAAGAAGTCAGAATGCTTCACCATTTACTCGTAATATATTTGGAAAATATTATTTGAGGCCTCTGTCATGTTTCAGTAGATTAATGTATCCGAAATATCCTGTTATTAAGAGAATGCTCGGAAACAAGGAAACTTGAAAAAAGAAACGTTGCGTCGATAGGACGCCCTTGATTATTTGATAGGTAGACCAGCCTGTTTTAATTTCAATACCCATTCGTCAACTAGTTACATAAAATCTTAGAGAAATATAGTCATCATTTAATATGTTCTTTCTATTCTTGCGAGAGACGGGAGTTGGTGCTGTATTCAAAGATTGATGTTCACTTCGTAATCAAAACGGTCTTGATAACAACATAATCCCATCCTCGTCGCCAATGTAATGTTCTGGAGTTCGCTTATACAGTTCGCTTACCGTTCGCCTAGTTTGTTCGTTAGCCAAAAAAATCTCACCCCGTTCTCACTTACAGCGCTTAATAAATACTACGTCTCCTGGGGCCGAGTGCGTGGACTTGGAGGCCTGAACACTACAACCTGAATATAATAGAGCTAGTTTTTTTGACGTTAAGAGATAACTTATTTACCATCAGCCAGTTGCTCATTTCTTAACTCCTCCGCATTAATTGTTAATTCAGGGGATCTCAAACTCATATCACCATAAAGCAAGTTGGTGTCAATAGCAAATAAGAAAAAGCTTAGTCTTTCAGAGGAGGTATAGAACTGATTCCATTTATGAACAACAAGAACAGTACAACAAGAACAGTTGAGGTCCCAAGACTTGTGGGAGATCATGACACTCTCTTCAATGTAGCTGTGCGTGCCGACCTAAGTAATTTGGTTGTCGATCATTTAGATAACCAGATCTTGACTGCTCCATGGACTCCGTAGTGTTCGAGTTTTTGCAGTACGATTGAGTGGTTGACTGTGTGAAATATCTTTTTTAGATAAATAAAAATGCCACTGGAGAATAGCTTCTTATTGATATTATGCGGGATTCTGTTGACATTATTAATGAGTGCATGCTGTGTGGAGCATTTTTACCGAAAACCAAACTGCATGATGATGGCATGATATGTTATGTTTATCCAGAAAAGATGTTAAGCGATTATACATAGGTTTCTCAAAGATACGATTAAATATTGACAGATGGGAGATTGGCCTGTAGTTGTTCAGGTACAATTCATCCACACTTTTGAAAACTGCGATAACTTTAGCATGTTTTAACTTCGAAAAGTGTATACCAGTTTCATTCGACTGCTCAATACAGGGGTGGCCGTTTAATAAGGTGCTGCTTAACACAGAGTCGACTTGCAGTAAGTAAATATTTATCAACGCTTTCCATGTCTTTTTTACGTTTTTAATGTTGCGTCCGAAATAGTTTTGGTAATAATTCATTTTACTAATACGAGATAATTTGGATAGCACTGTTATTAATTTTTAGGTCACTTCGACTGACTAACATTTTTAATTTACTACCTGACGTATGTAAGGTTCTATTAAAGAGCATTAACCAGGCCAAGGCCAAAGATTAAGGCATGTTTCAACATATTGGCATATACGATCACAAAATCAGATTGAATAAACGCCAAGGTCGCTGAACCTGAAAAAAAAAAAAATATATATATATATATATATCAGAACTAAGAGGAAAAATAAAAATAATGTAGAAAAATAAACAAAGTTACTGCCTCATGTCTGAACATGTCGTCCAACTTCCACGGTTTTGTTTTTTCCTGACTTTAAAGACATCACACTACATGGGGTCTCAAAATAAGCACAAGAAAACATAACGCAGAAAACGTAGCTTTACAATGGCATCTAAAGACAACTTTGAAGACATTGAAAGACAAATTCTCGAAGTTCTTTAACACCTGCAGCCGAAATACAGTGATCGACAAGGATATCAACCAAAATTATTAACAGAATGCGACATTAAAACTCCTTCATCAGCAGCTGATTTCTTCTTCCGGTTAGCTCAATGGATAGAGCGCTGGACTGTTGTGCGGGAGGTCGAGGGTTTGAGTCCCGGCCGGACCAACACTCAGGATCTTAAAATAATTGAGAAGAATTTGCTACCTTTCTATAACATCAAGAAATGGTTAGATATTCTAGTTTTCTCGGATAGGGACGAATAAATGGACGTCCCGTCTCCTGCAGGGTTGGGGTAGGAGACGTTAATTTCCCACACACGAGATTACTGTGTGATGGATGTCCTCCCCTGGGGTGGGATATATATATATATATAATATATTCCCTTAGCTCCGGTTGGAGCATAGGCCATTAACCACTTCCGTCCTCCATCGGGTTCTGTCCTGGGCAAATCTTCCTAAAGTGGCCCAAGTGTGGCCCCAGTTTCTCATTTGGGACTCTACACCTCTTCTCCAGGAGTTCCTGGGACGACCCCTCTTTCTCTTGCCCTGAGGGTTCCAACGTAGTGCCTGCCGGGTGATGTTGTTAGCCGGTTTCCTTAGGATGTGACCTATCCATCTCCACTTTCTCTTTGAGATCTGAGTTATGATTGGTTCCTCGCCTGCTAATTCATATTAATAATTCATAATAATAATTCATAATTCATTTGGAGCCTCGCTCTGTTGTGCGACCCCCACCACACTCTGGTGAAAGTGATTAAACAGATTTAATGGGACCAGATGTAAGACTTGATCGAATTCATTAATTTGGATATATCAACAAAGTTGAAATGGTACATTGGCCACCGTAACGATTACAAAAGCTGACGTTTCGAGCGTTAGCCCTTCGTCGGAGCTCCGAATCGTCAGCTTTTGTAATCGTTACGGTGGCCAATTTACCATTTCAACTTTTTTGATATATCCAAATTATTTCGTTACTCCCACCGACGCAGCCCCAAACAGTTTCTTTAGAAACTATCAGCCTTTATTCATTCGTTGATCGAATTTACATCCTCATAATTTAGATTCAATTTCTTATTGTTCTCTTTGGCTTATTTCAATTTGATATATTTCCCATTTCGCTTGAAGTTTAGGGTAAATACCAAGGAAAAGGTTTGTGCAGTGAGGGACTCATTTGATGTAAGAAAGATCGAGAATGTAGAAGGTCCCTCAAAAAAAAAAAAAAGAGGACAACAATTTCACCAAGCACTAGCAGGACATGTCGGAAATGTTTCTTCTGACAATATACTCACGAATAGACTGAACAATTTTATTCCCACTTCTCTAAGTTTTTCCAACTCTCTCTCCATGTGCTTTTTTTTTATCCCATAATGTTTTTTCTTTCGTTCCCAGCATCCGCGGCTATCATAGCTAGGGATGCCTGACTAATCTTACTATTAAGCATAAACAAATAAATCAATATGGCTTAAACTTAACATAATCTCAACAAGCAAATTAAAGCAGGAAATGGTGCAGAAGGCCAGTTTTTGACAAAGATAGAGGAGAAGTTTGATTGCAGATTCCTCCTAGCGGAAGTTAAAGTCTATGGCTTTGCTGTCAGAAAATCGAAAGTAGATTTCTATGTTGGAAAGATAGATGCTCTCGCTTTTCATCAAAGTCCGGGAGATATGACCCCGAAGTCTATGTCGTAGATTGGAAAACATCCGCTAAAGATGATTCACCAGAAGTAGAGAAATGGTGGAACGAAGCGACAATTTTCAAAAAACCTCTTTATCAGTGTTTATTGTATCGCAAGCTTTTGCAAACTCACTTAAAGTGCACCTAAACCCAAAAATTTTTTTTCGCTTAACGAAATAAGCGTATTTTTTTGGAGTATTTCTGTGCAAAAAGTTTTTTATTTGCTCAAATCTTCAATTTTCTGTGCCCAATCAAAATACGGAAAATCGGCCGCCATCTTGCCCCACGACCGAGTTTAAAGAGGAATGGCTCTAGTGGGTAATGTGACGTCAAATCTAGAACACGAAAGTCTGCATTTCACACATTTTCACTTGTTTGGGAAGGTTGTCGTCGATATTGTCCGAAATATGCCGACTAGGTGTGTTGTATGAGGAATGTAAGAAGCGCGATACCCTCTTGCAAATTTCGCACATTGCTACATACTTCTTCAACACACTTAGTCGGCATATTTTCGGACAATATCGACCACAACCTTCCCAAACAAGTGAAGATGTGTGAAATGCAGACTTTCGTGTTCTAGATTTGACGTCACATTACCCACTAGAGCCATTCCTCTTTAAACTCGGTCGTGGGGCAAGATGGCGGCCGATTTTCAATATTTTGACTGGGCACAGAAAATTAAAGATTTGAGCAATTAAAAAATTTTTGCACAGAAATACTCCATAAAATAAGCCTATTTCGTTAAGCGAAAAAAAATTGGGGGTTTAGGTGCACTTTAAAGGTGAACAACATAACAGCTCGCGTTGGCATCATGTTGGTTCCATTCCATCAAGCACGCCCAGAACACGTCATGCCAGGCTTATGCGTGGATTTTCGAAAAAATGGAAGAAGCGGGTCTATTAGATGACTTAAAAAAATATCGATGGTTTACCGAGGAAAGTGGATGTGTTCACACTGTTACTTTGCCGTGTAACTTATTTAACCCCAAGCGTTTAGAAAAGGGAATTTTACTGAAGGATACTCTGGTTAAAGATATCATCGACAAATACGTATGATGCACGATCCTCGCAGTAGAAAGCGCTATTTATGCAATAGCGAAAATCAGACCTGAAAAAAATCAGGCCTGTACGGGACTCGAACCACTGAACTCTGCGATACTAGTGCAGCGCTCTACCAATTGAGCTAACAAGCCAACTGGGAGAAGGCCGTTAAGTTGGTTCGTAATAAACCCGTGAAAGTGATAAATGAGATAGAATAAATATATGAAGTTCATATATTTTGAACTGCGGTATTAGAAACGTATGATGCACGACCCTCGCAGTAGGAGGCGCTACTGTTAGAGACCTTTGCCAAGAACTTGGACTTCTAAAGCTTAAGATAGAACGTTCATCAACCGAGAACGATTCAAGTTCAGACCCTGAGAGAACAAGAGTTGAAAATGACGGTGAAAGTAAAGCTACGAAAAAAAGGATGTTAAGGAATCTATTCAGTCGTAGAAGCAAAGCAAATTAATCCAATTCTAAAAATAACATTAGCTTTTGTTACGCTTCCTCATCCATTATTATGTGCACCATGCAAATTGAATTGTTACGCAGTATTTACTTATTTTATCATGGCAAAGCATCTAACTGGTTTCTCCATTGATTGATTGACAAATCACGAATTAGCCATTCAATCAAAACGACTCAGTTTGAGTGACCAAAGTTAACTGAAATTTGTTCCTAAGTAACTGAGTTTACGTTGAAGTGCAGGAGTTGGGTCGCGTTGAGTTCTTCGTAGGTTCGTTTGTCGGTAACTAGTGCGTCCATTTTGTCGTGATAGTCAGTTTTGTCCATAACAACAGTAACTCGTCCTTTGTCGGCTGGTAGGATGACTATGTTCTCGTCGTTTCTCAGTCGTTTCAGTGCGCGTTGTTCGTCTCAACGTAAACTCAACAGTAAACTACTGACACTCAAGAAAACGAACGCCTTTGACACCCAACGGTACTATCGACTGAGGTGCTCGGTACCACAGCCACCGAACTCTACGGTTTGCCGAAACTACACTAACCTGGTTTCCCGATGCGACCTATTGTTTCTTTCTGTGGCTCTCCCACATACCAACTATCCAAGTACCTGACGACAATACTACAACCCCTAACCGATAAATCCAGACATAAACTGCAATCCACTGAAGACTTCATTAACGCTACCAAGACTGTTCAGATACCTGACGACTACAAACTAGTGTTATTTGATGTGAAATCACTATTCACAAGTATTCCACTTCAATTGGCATTACAATGCACTGAGACTGCAATCCCACAATCTACCGACCCACTACCGCTACCGACAGACGACATCATGGATTTGCTAAACATTTGCCTAACGTCTACTACTTTCAGTACAACGGTAAACACTACAGACAGTTACACGGAACTGCCATGGGGTCTCCAGTTTCTGTTGTTATAGCAGAAATTGTGATGCAGAACATCGAGGAACGCGCCCTTTCGACTTGCCGACAAACGATACCGCTTTGGTCATGTTGCGTTGACGACACATTCACCGCCGTTCGACACGACGAAATTGACGCATTCCACCACCACCTTAACGAACAAAACACCGACATACAGTTTACCAGAGAAGTCGAAGAAAATGGCAAACTTCTTTTTCTAGACTGCCTGGTAAGCCACAACGACAACTCATTACGGACGACAGTTTACAGGAAACTGACGCACACCGACAGATTACTAGACGAGTCATCGTACAACCCTACATCACACAAAACCACAACTATCAGAACTCTAACACGACGCGCACAACTAGTATGCGACTCGACAGACAGCTTATCTGACGAGAAAAAATACCTTCACCGTGTTTTTACGAAGAACAACTACAACAACGACTTCATTCGACGAAACACTCACCGACCCACTACCACTACCGAAACAAACGACACCACAACCCCTACGACTACAGCAACCATACCGTACATAAAAGGCATGTCTGAAAACATCTCGCGCATCTAACTACCCTTCAATTTCCGCGTCGCCCACAAACCCATCACCCCACTACGTCAGTTACTAACCAACGTTAAAGACAAAGACGAACCGAGGAGCAGACAGGGAACGATTTATAAGATCAATTGTTCCGACTGCCGACCCTCCTACATCGGTGAGACTGGCAGAAACCTCACAACAAGACTGACTGAACACAGACGGGCGACGAGGAAAGGTGATGTCAGCAATCACATTGCTGAACACCATCGACTTACCAACCACAACATTGACTGAGACTCTGCGCAATGCCTAACCTACGGCACTGACTATTTTCAACGACTGACTCTGGAAAGCTGGTTTACTAACTTAGAACAGACTCCCCTAAACAGATGTCAACAGGTACCCGCTCCATACAAACGACTCATCCACGACATAAACATCGCAAACGACCGAAAAAGAACGACCTAACTTTACCGACAGATCGAAACAGACCAATCACGACCGACTTACGTCACTTGAGTCAATACAGCCAATAACATCACGGCAAAAACAACCGATCATTTCACACGAACTGGACTAAGAACATTCTACTGACAACAATCATTTACTTGACTTTGATGATGACTTCCGCACAGGTTGTCGAAACGTCAGCCACTACCACCGACAACAGTCCTTCTCAGGACTACACTCACCCGGACAATCAGACTACACCTTCACATGTTACTCCCGGTTCAAGCCATTTACTGCAATTTTTCCTTTATCGCGCGATAATTTATCATTCATCGCGCGATAATTTCCATTTATCGCGCGATAACTTCCGTTTATCGCGCGATATTTTCCATTTATCGCGCGATAATTTCCATTTATCGCTCGATAGTTTATCATTTATCGCACGATAATTTCCATTTATCTCGCGAAGATCTCCATTTATCGCGCGATAATTTTTATTATCGCGCATTAACATCGCGTGATAATTTACATTATTATCGCACGATAATATTTATTATTGCGCGATAATTTATAATTTATCGTGCTATAAATGGGAAACTTGTTAGGTCACGTAATCGGCTGTCACGCACGATGTAACCGTGGACGACAATGGCTGCCACTGTTGAGGCATGAGGGGGTATGTTTTGAGATCAACAGTTCGTTTTATTTACGTAAAAAGATCATTTACCAGTACGTTGTAATACTTTGACACATAGCTCTGTGAATCGGTACAGTAAACCTTGATTTTGCGAAATCTTAGAGACGCTTTCAGGGATGGCTGTCAGTGTCTGAGAACGAGAGTGGATTATCTAATCTTCCTTATTACATTGCAGGTTTGCAAAATTCTAGAGGGCAGATGTGTCGACAGGAGTGTTGTTGCCAGGTTTGAAAAGCGTTTATAGATAATGAAATTAGCCTGCTTTAAAAAAAGTATTGGTTAGCTATATATTCAGTCTAATTTTCATCTAATAGACCGCGATACGAGCCAGTGAAAATTTGTATTATTTATTTATATTTTGTGATAACTTGTTTATGATTGCATGACTTGTACTGTTGTGTTACACTAAAACCTTGAAATAAACTTTCATCAGTTTGCTTATCCTCCAGTCTATACTACATACCCTCTAAAATTCCACTGTCATTGCTCAAATATTCTGGAAGTTACGGAGTTGAAGGGGGCGGAATTCGCTTCCCTCCCCGGTCTGAAAAGCCATAAAAAAAAAGCCCGGGCCGAATAGGGTAAAATTACTTCGTGTACACTACTAGTTACACAATGCTCATAGGCTTTAATATCCTCTATTTCGCGCAGAAATGAATACACAGTAACTTTGACACATTTGTCGCCAGAACTGTCGGTCCTCTTTTGCCAGAAAGGCTTCGTACACGCAGAGAGAGTGGCATTGGGGACACATGAGGCTAGGTTTTCGAGTGCCGAATTTATTCCCCTTCGCAAAAACACATCATACAAAAACTAAACTAACTGTTGTCGATGTGATAAACTAGATCCACGAAAAGGTTACGGGCTTCTAGAGCAGTTGAAGGTACTTGCAATTGTTGTTCTTGCATAATTATGTCAATCAATTCTCTGCATTCCTCCAAACAATATGTGGGGCTTGTTCTGTCGCAGCATACACCATCAATCACATCAATGTCATCTAGCTAGGTCAACTTATGTCCGGTAATCCGTTGCATTTGTCCATGCAGGAAAAGTATTGGTTATCGCCAAATGCACCAGCGATTAAGAATTGACTACAGTCTTGTTGTCCAGAAGGAGACCGTACGAGTCATAATTAAAGAATTGGATCCTGCTGGCGCACAGTCACGATCATAATGTGTTTTTTGTTTGGAGGAATGCAGAGAATCGATTTATATAATATTTGATACAATATTTGAGCAATGACAATGAAATTTAGAGGGCATATAGTATAGACTGAAAGATGAGCAAACTGATGAAAGTTTATTTCAAGGTTTTAGTGTGACACTGAAATAATAAATAATACAAAGTTTCCATGGGCTCGGATCCCATTCTATTAGATGAAAATTAGACTGAATATATAGTTAGCCAATAATTTTATAAAGACGTTTCATTTCATTACCGATAAGGGTTTTTTAAACCTGGCAACAACGCTCTTGTCGACACATCTGCCCTCTAGAAATTTAGAAACCTGCAATGTAATCAGAAAGATTAGATAATCCACTCTCGTTCTCAGACACTGACATTCATCCCTGAAAGCATCTCGTAAGATTTCGCAAAATCAAGGTTTACTGTACTGATTCACAGAGCTCTGTCGTAGTATTGCAACGTACTGCTAAATGATCTTTTACATCAATAAAACGAACTACTGACCTCAAAACATAGCTCCTCAATTGTGGCAATCGTCCACGGAAACAACATGCGTGACAGCTGATTACGTGACCTAACAAGTTTCCCATTTATCACGCGATAAATGATAAATTATCGCGCGATAATTTATTACTGATCGCGCGATGATTCCCATTTATCGCGCGATAATCTCCATTTATCGCGCGATAATTTATCATTTATCGCGCGATAATTTATCATTTATCACGCGATAATTTCCATTTATCGCGCGATAATCTCCATTTATCGCGCGATAATTTTTCATTTATCGCGCGATATTTTGATTTTATCACGCGATAAAAAAAAAATGTGTCATGTCCCCTATGGGCCACCGTACATATGGGCCACCGTCGTTTTCGCAGTGTTTTTACAGTGCAGTTTGTTCATTTTCAGGATTCCTCGTCAAATAGAACAATCCTGTTGGACTTTCCGAAATGGACTTCTAATTCGAACAATGATCCGCACCTTTTTAAAACGGATACGGCTATCGGGTTCAATATTCAAAGAATCAATCCATTATTGCATTGGCTAGCGGGTTCAATAATCAATTCATTATTGCATTCTTGAAACGACTGGCGGGTTCAATTTCCAAATGATCAATTCATTAATGTAACCTTCAGGGGTACGCTTCACTTAGTTTGATTGTAAACCAAAGTTATGCCAGTCCTCTTCATTACGAGGTGAAAAAGTCGCTTGCTGCGGTATTACGCCAAGATAATTTGGTTATATCAACTAAGTCAAAATTGTAAATTGGCCACCGTAACGAGTTAAAAAGCTGACGTTTCGAGCGCTAGCCCTTCGTCTTCAACACTAGCATTGAAGACACAACTTCCATTTACAGTATAACGACATTTTCATGTAGGCAAGTGACAAGAATGGCAAAACATACTAAATAGGGGATAATCATTTCATTCAACACCAAATTCTTTGAACACAATTTATCTATGACTGATAGTTTGGAGAACTTTCATCGACATATAGGAAGTGAAAGGGTCAAAGATCAAGGGCAGCACTTCTTACCGTCGGTGACTTAACACCTCGCAGTCTTCGAGCCGAATAAAAGATCATTTCCTGTCAGGACCACAAATCGTCAACTACTAAAATGCCGTCTTCGGACTTTATTTTATACTACAGTTTGTTATCTCTGAAGCAATTGCTTTTCATAATAAATAAATTGAAATATCCATGTTTTTATCGGGAGAAGAAAGAATACTTGGTGAAAGATTCAAATACAATTACAGCAATTTGTCTGATATGAGGAGTTTCAGGTGCAACTACTTCCAAGAGTAATTTAGGACAGTATGCCCAAAATAATCACCTGTAAAGAGAATTAGATTCTCTTTTCATGCATATCTACCCTCCTGCGCACCTTGCCTAACCCTCCCTAAGTACACCAATAACTCTACTATGACAAGAGCTACATGTACCCTTACGCTTTACAAAGAGCTCTGGTTTAATTCAGACTACTGATTTCCTGGCTTTACACCCTTAAGGGGCATTAATATCTGACAAAGTTGTCAATAGGTCTAAACTTATGCTTGTTAAAAATTGTTTGCATATTAAGGGATGCTGTTTACTACTATGTGGAACTCTACTATTGAATCCTATGATTTGTAACTCTAGAGGACTGGACATCTTCCACAGAAATAAAAAATTGTACAGCCCTTTGTACAACAAGGTTGACCAAAGATTTCTAGGAAAGCAGGATGGTGGAACATTAATTGTCAATTCAAGAGTCTTATAATTACAGATAATTTTATACATGTTTCTTCTCTGTACTTCGTTAAATATTTACTTCTTACTTGGGCCTTTCTGAATTGAAACACCTTCCACATGCCAGTGGTGAACTGCTAATCAGAATCAAGTCAATACATTTGGACAGAAAGTACCATGCTCTCAGTCCCAATGACATAGTCCACAATGTTAAAAACATATTGGACTGTGCCACATTATCAAATTCAAAGAACTAGACAATCGTTTGCTTCCCAATCAAATACACAACTGGTGATTTTCCTTAGAATCATCAATTGCCTTCTTATTTGCCTAATCATGTTTTTATTAAGTTCACTACCTGGAGGCATAGGAGAATACTATGAAAACTGGTGCTTCAATTCAACAAGGCACAGGTATTGCCTCTTAAATCCATCCACTAGATTCTAGAGCCAAAACCAAGAGTTGGTGCTGGCAAAGAAGGAATCATGTCCAGCAAGTATTGTCTATCAGAGTCTGACACATAGTTGTGATGATGCTGTGGGTTGCGAGATCCAGAGTGATGGTGCTGACTTATGTAAGGGTGCCATCTGACATCTGCTTGCTGTCTAGCTGCTGCTTCCATCTCCTGATGTTGCTGCTGCAAGTGCTGTTGCTGCAGCTGAAATAACAGTGAATTGGTGTGAGGCTGATGGTGGTGATACAGTGCAGGTTGGACTGGTTGGTGATGATGATGCATGATAGGTTGGTGATGTGCTATGTGGTGACGAGGGGGTGCAGGGGCTAAAGGAGGCTGAGGAGAAGACTTCTGACTCTGGTGATGAGGCTTTGGTGCAATTTGAGGGGTATCATTGATCTTTTGCTCAATCTCCTGTTCCTGCTTAAGAGCTTTCAAGAATGCTGCCTTCAAACGAGCAGTGTGTTCTGCTTTAAGCTCTTTCTTCACATTGACAGTGCTACACTTTTCACACACAATTACCAGCTCTAAGTCATTGCCTGGCTTATTTGTCCATGAAGGCGAGAAGTCTGTGTTACAACGTGAACAAACTTTCGGGTTTATCAATTGCTCTTGCAATGGCACATTTTGCTTTCCCTTGGCTTCTTTAGCAGCCATAACATCCACCACAGACTCAAGCCCAACCAGAAGCATAAAGTCTTGGCTGCCAAGGCTTGGAATAAATGACCACTCAGGGGGAGGTGGCTTTGGAGGTGGTATCTGAAGCAGTGTCCTTTCCAACTGCTTTCGCAGTGCCATCTTGGCTGCAGCTTGTTTCCCACCGGGACTTTGTTGATGAGAGCTGCTTGGCAAGTGATGCTGAAATGACACATATCCACTACTGGCTGGTAGGCTGCTAACATTGTTTGCTCTGACAGGGGTAGGGCGAACAGGGGCAGGCTGATTCGCTGCAGAATAAGCTGGACTGCCTCTGCCTGCACTGTGAGGGTACAAAGGAGTAGGCTGAATTAGATTTGCCATGCAGGTGACAACATTTTGCAGATCAGCAATTGCAGATGATCCAGGTTTTGTTGAATGTGACTGAGTTGACTGTTGATGTATGGACTGCTGCACTGCAAACTCTTTCAAAGTCTGGGCTGCAGAACCTAAAAACTTTGAAGACCCAGAGTTTGAAGACTGTGCTTGAGAATTACCACTTCCTTTTGGAAGTAGCCTTGGCTGCCCTGGCACATCCCTGGGTGGATGGAATGTAGAAGTGGCCAGTACTGTTGAGGCCTTCAAAGGTGGTGGGGGAGGAAGATTCTGCCCTTTTTTAGGCGGAAGCTGCATAGAGGACTTCACAGGTTGAGGAGGAGCTCCTTGTACTGGTAACTTCTCTACGTTTTCTTTCTGAAATTTGGAGCTACCTTTTACATCATTTTGTGCAGCATGTAGTTGTTTCAACAAGAGAAGTTTGGCTTCCTCTTGCTTCAGTTCATTTCTAAGGTGTGCAATCAATTTTTCTTTAGCTTGAAGATCATCATCATTTTCATCAGACAGAGGGGAACCTGGCCTTGAGCCATCACTAGTATTACCATTTGTGATGTTGACATCACCCTTTGCCTCACCATTGATTTTTTTCCTGCTGTCCAAAGAGGATAGCTTTGGTATTTTCAAGAATTCAACGATACTTTCCTTTGCCCTGTGAGATATCAAAGGTTTTCTCTCGACCCCATTTGCATTTGCTGATGGTGTGTTGTTTTCTGTATTACTTGTCTCTTTTTTGTTAAGTTCTTTCACAGAGCTCAATCCCAACTGTGCAAGCAGATCCTCCTGAGAGATACATTCATCTGAATCTGAATTATTCCTCTCTGATTTTGGCTCAGTAGCAACCTTAATTTGTTTAGAAGCCTGTTCGAGTTCGAGGGATTCTGTTTGATTCACTGGCAGTTTGCTTTGTAAAACATCAAGGGATGTTTCTGCCTTTTCCTTTTTTATAACAGGTTCGATAGTGTTTGCCTTCAGTTCCTTGTCTGAATCATCGTCAGATGAAGAAGATGATATTACCACTAGTTCACTGTCTTTCTTTGTTGACCTAACACAAAAAAGAAACAGCATCATTTATACATGGATAAGCATATATAAATAAAAGCAAAAAAAAAAAGAAAAAAAAACTGCTCTAAAATATTGAAGTCCATGGGCTAATATTAAGATGAGTCCTTCATAAAGCACACTTTCCACATTTGTTCTTTCTTGTAGTATCTCTTTTTGTCCTTGAAGTTGCTTTAGATTTCCTCAGTTTCCTCACCAATATAAGTACTTGTTTAAGATCCATTTCGTTCACAGCGTTTTAACAGAATTTTTCTCAGCTGTATTTCTAAAGATATTTTTCATATTTCAAAACAAAATTCTCCCCAAAATATCATGTTTGTGGTTTTGATATTGAAGCTTTGAATTTCAAGTGGGTGTTACAGGTTAGGTTCTTGACACAAAGTCACGAAAGATAATTATGTATTTACTAGTGCAGAGATCTGAAAATACACATAAAACAAAATAAGTCCAAAAATTGTAACTGTAACACAACATTATAAACATAAGAACTAGTCTCTTACTTCATCTCATTGCAGTTATTCAGTGGCATACATACACTTTTGTACAATAACAATAATGAGCAAACCTAAATGCCTTTTGGAAACTTTAGACCAAGTTGATTTCCAACAATCAAACACAGCCTAGAGCATTTACAGTTCAGTTCCTCTATTCCGACATGGCCCTCTTTTGTCAAACTGATAACATTGCACGTGAAGCCATTAAAGGAGCAACAAATAATAAATAAATGTACAAATGAGAGCTTAAAAAATGAAAAACAAAGTACCCAAATTCTGATTTATCAACTAAGCATTTCTTTTTCATAATTCTAGACTACACAATTCCCCCTTAACTTTACAAACCAAAACATGATTTCTGATCTTTTGAATAAAGACCTGTTATATGACTGTCAAATTTGAGAATTTTATATATATATATATTTTTTGGAGATAGGAATTAAATAGAGAGCTAACCTCTAGCAGCAACCAAACTTTAACTACTGCTGACTGTAATGGGATGTTGGCGTGAGATTAGAAACCAAAGAAAACGAATTCTGCATGTATTTGAAACTTTACAAAGGCCCTTAGAAAGAACAATACAAGCAAGATGCAAGAAATTATGCCTTGCTTTGAAAGTTGTGATGTGATGTAGAATTAATTGACAGCGGAGAAAACTGACGTCTGTTTTTTTGGCTTTCACACTAATTTAACGGAAAACGAATTAGCTTTTCAAATGGGTGAATGAATAAAAAATTCAGACAATCTTTTTGTTGTGACAAAAGACCACCGAGACGAGGATCTTTGAAATGAAACGACTTTAAACCCCTTTTAAAAGTTATCAATGAGTAGAGCACGGTTACAAGTCATGTATTCGGAAACTATGAAATAATTTTCTCAACTCCCGATCCTACATATTTTCTTATAAAATAAAAAAGAATATAAACAGAAGATGTAAGCTCTCCACAGCAAGGGTCGTTCTTCAATATTCTTAAGAAAAAGGCTTTGTCAAGACGCGATTAAAGGAATTACTCAGTATGTTAGCTGGTGTCGCAGGTGTGATGTTAAGATTACAGCACTACAGAGGAACACGAGTGGAAGATGTTCATTAAGCAACAGAATTATTTAGCCATACATTCGACAGGAAATAAAAAAAAAATTCATCAAGTATTCGATAAGACACGTTTTCTTTACAACACGTGTGTACCGGTACGATCGTGCGAATCACATCCTTCATCATTGCGTTTGATGACTCAATTCAATTTAAAAGAACATCACAACATTTCACAGTTTCACTTTGAAGGAAAGAATAAGTCTCACTTACTTTGAATTTTGCTCGTCGCCAGATTCAACTGTTTTTTTATCCAAAGCCGTGTCAACTGATGAATGACCTTGTTCGTCAGTTGTACCACTGTTTACATCATCTTTCTCATCTGAGTTTGGCGATAATTTTATTCGCTTGGAACCCTTTGATACAGCTTGCGATGCCATCCCTATAAATACAAAATATTTCCAAGTTAAGAGATTACCTTGAACAATTCTTGATACGACAGAACTCAAATAGAATTTTGAATCAAAACAAAGAGAGTGATCTTCCATAAATTTGCCGGCAAAATGTGAAAACAGCGGCCTTCCCCGCGTGACAGCCTATGTAGTAGATTTCTTTACCCACCGATATAAAAGGGTATCAAA
This sequence comes from Stylophora pistillata, assembly GCF_964205215.1. NCBI lineage: Eukaryota > Metazoa > Cnidaria > Anthozoa > Scleractinia > Pocilloporidae > Stylophora > Stylophora pistillata. The sequence goes on from NC_142522.1 coordinate 36,378,962, forward strand.
GACTTTGATTACAAAAATGTTGAAAAATAACCATGAGCAAAAACCATTATGGCCAAAATATGGTCCTTCGTTTGCGGTATTTCCCAGAGCAATAGAAATTTGGCGCCAATACAATATGGCCGACACGACACGAGCTACTTGTAACGGAAGAGACACCCGCCGCTCAATCTGTAAAATTTTTCCGTCGCTGTTCCACTGGTGTCGGTGAAAGTAATTCAAACCAAAAATACCTTGTTCCTCGTTGAAGTATTTCAAGAACAAAGTTCCACATTCACAAGATAGGGAGCTCCACTCGTCCAGTTGAACGTGACCGACTCGAGGACGAGGCTGGCACAAAATTATAATTTGTGCAGCGAATGGTAAAAAAAGTGATTATTCAGTCTGCATTGAACAGCGACAGTAGATTGCTCGAGTAGTTTCAGTTTCCGTTCTTCGATTTGTGGTTACTTGGTGGACCTTTCTCCGTCGACGAAGGATGTTACGGTTATTCACGAACTTCAGAGACCAACAGAAAACGAAGTTCCTTTCATTCGAAAGCCATGTGGTGTTTTGCAACAACGAACACGACACTTACAATGGCGGTGAAATGAAGGTTAGTCGTTCGTTGAAATATATTGAATGGTGCCCTCTCCCGCCTGAAGATGGTTCTAAAATAAACTGTGAATCCTCGTGGGACTTAATACTCGAAACTGACACCGACAGTCTTCCTTAATTTCCTCTTGGCGAGCAGAAAAGTATTTGGGATTTTCAAGCAACAGAGGCAGGGGCGGGAACACAAAATCAAACGCCACACAACCTTCTGATAGACGTGTGCACAAAGAGTCGGCTCCCACACCCGCTGCGTTGAGATGACAACCTGTCAATCAGCTGCTAAATAGACCAATCAAATTCTGGAAAACGCTATCAGATCTTCTTGTTGCCTGGGCAACGAGTTTGTACTGTAAAGACGATGACGTAGTGGACTTGACATCCGGGAAAGTGGTCAAACCGGCTTGACAAGTTTGTGTGCAGGTGTTATTGGCAGTACTCGTGACGTTTACTAATCCACTTATGATAACACCTTATGATTGGTCGGATGCCATTGGGTAATTGTCGGCAGGCAGTAAAAGACTCAATAAACAATCACTAATCTTTCCTCGCCTTACCACAAACAAAAAGTACCAAACTAGTTGAACTGTTACCACTTGGCCATGTTGCAGGAAAGAGGTGCTACACCCAAGCAGTTCAGATGGTACTACTTGTCATTTTCGTCACGGTAAACTCATCAGTTACTTTGGAAAGGGTGATTCCCCTTTGAAATAAAAAGCCTTAGTGTTAGTGTTCATGAGGTATATGTGGGCCATCCCAACTTGGCTGATACACTTTGTACTCAACCCAGTACCTTTCTGTAGCATTCAGTTCTGCTACTTGGTGATTTAAAGTGGCTGTACAAATTTTTGTTAAAACAAAGTGTTTCTCAATATTTTATTACTTATGCATGAAAATTGCACGATAAGTGACCCGGAAAAAAACGACCTTGTCAATCTTGTCAATTGATTGGTGAGGATTTTCGAAAGGCTTCAATAATTTCTCAAAACGAAAAACCTATATCTTTCAGTAAACTTTACTGTCACATTAGAGGTACTTTAACGTAACAGATGTAAAGTCTTTGAGGAATTCGAAAAATTAATTTATGCGAGAGCCAGAGGACATTGTCAATATGCAATTGTTTGCTTTCAATAAGTCATTATACGCACGATTGATCAGTGAAAGTTCATTGGATACTTAACCACCAAAAACGACAATGCTTGTCAATCTCAATTACTTTTGTTTGAGATTTGTAAATGATATGGCTTTCCGTATTAAATTTAAAATGTCAATCCAAATATAGCACATTCTGTAAGCGGTCGAAAATTCACGCCTTCGTAACTGTCTGCAAATATTTTGGCACTTTTAATGTTGCCAAATCTTTCTCTTTTTTTTTTTTCTTTTTTTGACATTCCGATTCGAGGTTCATAGGAGTCACGAGACTGGATGAAATATGAACACAAAGTTTTTTTTTTCCTTTTTGGTACTAAATGTCAAGTACATGCGTCACCTTTTCCTTCCGAAGATTCGAAACTTTACTAGAAAGGACACTTTAGTCTGACACTATTTTCATCAACTTATCAAAGAACGTGGTAAAATGCAACTACATCAGATTTTTCCTGACCCTAGGAACGTTTACTTCAAATGAATTGATTATAATTTTATAGTAGCCGAAATAAGTTGTGTGTAAGTGGTCATTGGAGTAAACATTTTTCACCTTGATTGAAACAATAAAAAAAACGTAAAATACACCGGACGAAACATTCAGGCAAATGTAAGATAAAAATAAAGTAATACAAAACAAATAGAAAATTTTAGATAAAAATCTAAACATTTTGATAAATTGCATCAATTTTGGCAGATTAAGCCTAATAGGGAATCAAATATCTTAGAGCAAAAATCAATCATAAAACATAGCTCTTTAGGGCTTTTAAAGGAATTAATAGACAGCTGTCTTTACTGTTTGGACTAGTTTTCCCCAAGGTCACCATCATACAACTCAAAACCCTATAGAGAATAACAAAATTCCCAACAATAGATTTGTCTGATGAAAAGCAAAATATTTTGAAATTGAGAATCATGAAAAGTGTCAGTCAAAATTGTCTCACCAGAATGGCACTGAATACAATAAAAATGATTTATGTAAAAACCTGAGATCTCTGGAAGTTAGCTAATGTACTATGCAAAATATTATTGTAAAATAAATTAAAATATGAATAATTATCATTGATAACTCAATTTGCAAAATATTCAGTGACACTATTGTTTTCTAAAATCAGTCAGAATGGTTGCTGCTTACAATCTTGGTTATTAAAAACTACAATCTCATGAAAGTTGATGACTCATAATTGACAAATTCCTTATTTTCCTGGCAATGTCAGGTTACCAGAGGAATGAGAACAACAAAACACCCTTAAATAACTTACAAAAAAAAAAAAAACAAACAAAATTTAGGTGAGGTGTCATTTTTCCCGACACCTTAAACCCTTACAAGCGACTAACAACTAATTTCTCCTTACAAGGTCCCCTCTGTGTCACACATTGAGGTCATCAGAATAAAGGAAATCTTCTAATTGATATTTTCCTTTGTTCTCATCACAGGTGTCTACTTAATATTGTATTAATGTTGTGTGGAGAAATTCTGCTTTGGTCACTGATGGAGGTAAATGGAATAATCCTTGTTGCCATCTTAAGAAATATATAAAAATAAATGCATGCTGATGTTAGGGTGAAAAGGGATTTAAGACCAGAATAACCTTTAGGGACATTTCATCATTTTATTTGCCTTTATTCATAATAATAAATAAATTTACAGCATGATAATTAGAACTTGAGAACTCAAAAAACCCCTGAGCTTATGGAAGAGGCCATCTCACAACTGGTATCTATGTGAAAAGTTAAGTGCTGCTAATGTGTGGATTGGCAGATTTAGTGACAATTATGGTAAAAAATCTACCATTTTTATTGGAAAGCTATGCCATTACAATGTTTTGGAAGCAATGTCACCCAATTGTAGACTGAAAATTTGCTTTACACTTTTTATTGACTATCTTTACTAAATAGTAGAGTGGTATTTAATACAGCATAAACACAGGGATATACTTCACAATATTATCTTCTAGAGGGTGTGAAATAAAACACTCACCGACAGTAATTACCACTTACTTTAAAATTGTCATACACAAGGGGGTGGGTTTATTTGAAAGGAACTATCATAACTTCATAACCATTAACCTTGAAGGATATCCCTGTAAAGGCAAGCTGCCAATCAGTGAAAACTAATTGCACATGAAAAGTCAATCTTTCGCTAGCTTATTACATGCTTATGTTTGGATTTTGTTACAAGCTTTGACAATTCATTTTGATTGTAATTTTAACTTATATTATAATAATAGCTAAGTAATAGAAAAATTTATTCATGAATTAGGTGTTACCGTTATTGATTTGCACTTAGTGCACAAAGAATTTCAACTTATACTTCAAGTATATAACTTTTTGTGTAGCTGTTCCGTTTTGGCACCAAAATACAGTCACAAAGAATCTGGGGATGAATTAGCCTTTTTATATTTAAATAGGTGCAACAAATTTAAATACTTGTCTAACAATCAACCAAACACATCTGCTAAAAGAACATGTAAAGATGTATGGATTACCCAACAGAATTGCAAGTAGCAGTTTGACTGTTGCCGATGTTACCGATGGAAAAAGTGCAGAAATAAAATGGTTATCTGAGTGTGCATCTGTAGCCTTCAAATTTAAGTAAAGCTTCCCTATGTAAGCACAAATCAGGTATCTTTATGTATATATTTACAAATTCTTGTAAATTAGACTGTTTTTAACCCCTTGTTAAAAAAATAATTTATAAATATGTATATTAATGAGACACTAGCAGTCTGTCTTTATTTAAAAAGTACATCAGTGCTTTATGCATAATGTATGTATATGGTGTGGAAAATCCAATCAATGCTACTGTCAGACAGAGTAAAGCAGTACAGTAGTTTCTTGGTCTGTGGTTTTTCAAGCCATGCCATTGTTGAAAACGATGTGAAATGTGTGGACTTCACAAGAACCATACATATCCATGGATAGAGGAACAAATGGAAAGGTAAATTTACAGCATGTTGAAAAACTCATATTGTCATTCATGGGATGCCACTGTTTGAGGAATAAATAATGGTTACACTGATGCCGATAAGAAAAACAAAGACATCTTCTGCTAACGTACCAATCAGGATCTGGAAAAAGTGCTCTAGAAAACCTGTACTTCTATGCTTCTATGGTACTTCTATAATTAAGTGGATGAGCTTTGAGATTTCATAACAAAGCACAGGTCAAATGTAACTCTGGTTTGAGAAAAGTCCAGGTCCATGGATGTTACATCATGCTACTGGGTCCAGCTTGAGGAAAGGTGGTCAGCAGTCCTGTTGTCTGCTTGGTTGCAGATTGTCTTGATGGGCTAATACTGCCAAGCCACTGTAAGGTAATAAAATACAAGTACATGTACCAATTTCAAGTTACACTTTGAGAAATAATGCGAGAAAACGGCCATCCCACCTGCACGTACAACAATCATGTGCATCACATAGTAGAAAGCTGAAAAATTTGAAGATTTATGAATATGCATGTCTCACAAAATGGTCTAGTTGTATGCATACTTAGTACTGACAGCAAACCACTCATCCAATCAAACAAACTTTGTAAGCAGTGAGGGAAATCATCACAATATATGTACCTCAGTAAGTCTGTGCTCTGGCATCTGACCAGCTTGCATATGATCTGAAAGAAAGATATAAAATGTTGTTTTAAAACTTAATCTTAAAGTTACATCATCCCTTACCTGAACAAATCAAAGCACTATTTGAACTTCACAAAAAAGCAATGAAAAGGTTTCAGTCCATCGGGACAAAAGAAGCAAGAAATTTCACTTTACAAGTTGTAAATCAAAACAAGGAATCATACTCTAGCAGCAATGTAAAGTTTAAAATAAATTATTTTGAATACTAAAAAACATTAATTAATAATATAATTGACCATATCACTAAACAATAAAGACAAATAAAAATTAATGGCATTTTGGTAAGTATCGGCCTTAGTATCAAGTTTTTAAATGATAATTATATTTGTCTTTAATTTGGGAATTATCACAATCTTTAAAACGAGAACAGTGTATATAGTACCTAACACAAAGAATAAACTTCAATGTAACCAACAGCATTACTGGAAATTACTTACTATCCAACAGTTGCTTGGTAAGGCTATTGTGAAGCTGATAGTATTCACTGGCAGAGACAGGATCCCCCATAATCCCATACAGATCTGTTAATAACAAATCATCACCCAATGTAAAGCCTCCATGTGACTTTTGAGAACATAAACTGCTAGAAGGTAAACATGCCTTACAAGTGATTTTCCCATTTTCTCCATGTATCATTACCAATTTTTGTACTTCTTGAAGCCCTCCCCCCACCACCAAGGATAGCCCCCTCCCCCCACCACCAAGGATAGCCCCCCTTCCCCCACCACCAAGGATAGCCCCCTCCCCCCCACCAAGGATAAAGATCACCAGAAAGCCTATGAGAAGTCTAACAATGATCAAATGAAAGGTTCTCCCAGAACTCCATGCTTCAACTTACAGAAATGTATCACTTAAACCACTTGCACATCTTTAGGTAGATTTACTTGTACATATAGTTGATTAAAGTACCTAAATCAAATTGTTTCTAAATTTTACCTACATTTACTATACATAAATATGAATGATTATTTCACTTGCCTCTTAGAAGTGATGCAGCCCACATATTAATATAAGAGTCTGGTATACGGCCAGCCAGTTGATTTGCAGGCAAAGCCATGTCAAGGGCCTCCTACAATTAATATATAAAATAAAACTGCAAGTCAAACATGAATAAATGAATGAAAAGATAAATTTATGCATAATGATGAAGATGATAATAAAAATAATAATAATGAAATCAAAACAAAATGACAAAAAAGCAAACAAACAAACAAAGCACAACCTGGGTAATCCCTTGAGATAAAAATGTGCTTCCTAGCAATACCAATGAACAAGCTGTCAGTCTGTTGAGATCTTCAGAGTTTGCTATCTTTAAAGTTTCACGCAGGTACTTTCTGTAGGAGAAATTGCAAGTAAAAAAAAAAAAACGTTATAAGAAATCTGAGTTGTAGGATAATTTTACCTTCTAAGAAATTACAAAGATAGGGTTCCTTTATAACGTATTGCTTTACACCGAAAAACATACTTGGCATCCATGTAATGTGAATCAAAGAATGCTTGTAATCCTCTGATATAGTAGTAACCCGCTTGGTGACTGTATGACCTAAGCATGACAAATACACAGGGCTGGTATCACTCATTCCAAACAAAATAGGTTCCCATACTAAAAAAAAAGTTAGATTTACAATTAATTTCCAGTCTTAAATTCATTATGCCATGGTTTCTTTCTCCTACAAAGGACTCCTTAATAGCAAATTTAATGGATGTACATACTAAATACAAACTACAAGCCAGTACAACAGTTATAGAGGATGTGTTTGCTGTTAATTGCCATTGCACAAATAAAGGTTAAAAGTTTTGTGATACAGAGCCACTATCTTTATCAATATTGTCCATAGCAAGTTGGCTTGTCTGATAGTAGAGCAGTCAAAACAATGTAATCAATATAATTCAGTGACCACATGCTATGAGACTGCAAATTGCTAACAGTAGTTGTTCACATCTGGAAAAATAGTCCTGTCCAAAGGCGAGAAAGAAAAATATTTAAGTTTTGAAACTTGTTATTTTGAACCATTCCTTATAAATAATTATTTTGTAGTTCATTTGGTTATGTCCCAGAAACAATACAATCATGTATGAACTCCACACAGTACATGTGAGAACTCCAAAACAAAACAAACAAACAAACAAAAAGAAGTACTAAAGCCAACTGCAATTACAAGCACTCAGTGGAGAACCACACCACAAAAAACAGTGAAACTGAAAACACATATTTCAAGGTTGTTGACATGTGTATCACATTTCTAATAAATCATTTCTCCTTTACCCGGAAGGAAGCTGATCTGGTCTTATCTTTGCCAAAAGATTTTGGAGCTGCAAAGAAAATTCATAACATCTAATCAGTAAAATTCATAACATCTAATCAGTATTACATATCGGGAAAGAAATTTCCAAAGAACTAATAAATCCCTTAAAATACTCACTACGTATTAAGGGTGTTTGTGAGAGAAAAAAAATTCAAAAAAATTTTAAAAAATTTCTTAAGTTGAAGCAATTTCATTCATCAACACCAAATGAAAAAACTACATGTAACCTAATATCTGCTTTACTTTCCCTACCTCTATATTTTGAGCTCCTCCCATTCCAGATCGAATGTAGATAATTGCCATATTGAAACCAATGAAATTTCTCAGTTCTGGCTGGGTACCTGTCTAAAGGTAAAAGTACAGAGTAAACATCCCTGAATTAACATCTACAACAAATTCAACAAAACTCAATTCTCAAACCTACTTCTTGCTTTTTGAAAAAAAAATAAAAACAAAAAAAAACTTGAAACTGGAGCCTCAAAACTTGATTCTTGGAAGTTTCAAGAATAAAGATTTGAGTTTTGAGTTTGAATGGAGATAGTCAACTTACATTAAAGGAGCCTTGTACATACCTCTAATGCAACATTGAACTGTGCCACTGCTGAATCCATTAGATTCATGGACATGGCATATAAACCCTGATTGGAGAGAAAAACATGTCTTTGGTTATTACTGTAAGTCTTACCTTTTACATGCAGGTTATTTGATTAGGGTGAAAAAATAATTATTCAATACTAGTAACAGTTGAAAAATGATCAAAAGCAATGGACAATCATCACTAAGCATACCAAAAGAGTGTGGATGACAGATTGATGGGCTGTTAAAAACTTCCCATCTTGTTGAGCAATTTGATAAACTTGTGAAATCTAAAACAAAAAAATTAAAAATCAGTCAGGCAGTCATTCAGTCTGTCTGTAAGTCAAATGAATAAAAGGGGGAAGTTTCTAATTAAAAGAAACTGTGGTGCTGCATCAGTGGGGGTAAGAAGCTTAAGGTAATTTAGTAATATAAACTGAATTGAAAATGTTAATTGGCCACTATAAAGAGTTTCAGTGGCCAATTTACAATTTCAACTTAGTTGATATTACCAAATTGTCTGTACAGGCCCATCCGCACTAGTGACAAACTTGTTTCATTTAGACAAATTTTCTGTTATCACCAACACTTTACAAGTGCAGATGGTTTGTTGCAACTTGACAAAGTTTGGCCAAAACGGACAAATTTTCAAAGGCACCGCCAACAAAATTTGACCCAGGTAAAATCTTGGCAAAATCGACTAATAGACAAAACTGCAATAAACTTGTTGATCATTTGTCGTAAATGCCACCACCAGTAAGGTAATTGAACTGAGCTGTGAAACTCGCTGATTTTACAACTTTAAGGAAGTTAATATGAATCCTGGTAATTAGAGATTGAATCCATAGGCAAATTTTGAGCAGGTCAGGTGGTCGTGGAGTGATTTTCCAGTCACCACTTTATCGGTCCCACAATGAAGCAGTAGATGTGGCACAAGATCCAGAAGTGCCCAAAGCAAAGGGAAAGGAAAAGCTAAATTGAATAAAATAGGTTCCGTTAATGTGCCATCTCTTGCACATTTATTATTTTCTGTTCATGTCATATTTTAGATATTTCATATTTCCACTGTGAGTTTTTACTTATTAATTACGTGATTACTTATTTTATACATTGTTAATTTTGAGGGCCTCACTGAAAACCACTATGGTGAGCTGGGCTCTGCCCAGCCCTCTTTAAATATTTTTAATAAATAATAATTAAATAAAATTACTTAATTCTTATTAACCAAGTGGGAGGTCTATAAGGAAGAATCTTGACTGAGGTCGCCACTACAGACCGAACACAATGAGGTCTGAACCAGTGACCAAGGTCAAGGTTCTCCTATACAGACCGACCTAGCTTGGTTAATAAGATGTTTATTATATAGCTGTGTCTTATATGCCAATTTTTTATATTCTTTGTACCTTTTTATCTAGACCGGTCTAGCTGCCAGTCTAGATTGGAAAATCTAGACCGCTTTCAATATTGATTTCAGCCAATCAAATTAGTGAATTCAGTAGTTCCCAGTCCTTGTGAAACACAGCCATATAATAATATAGTGAAATATAGTATCGGTGTTATTTTTGGCTGTTAACTAAATGTGACAGATTTAACAGCTTTAACATTTCTAGTGCTGATGCAACAGAGGAGACAAAAATTTGTCAAGACAAAATTTGTCCTTTGACTTTGTCAGGGCAATTCAAGTTTTGTCTGCTAGTGCAGATAGGCCCTTAGTCAGTCAATCAATATGCAACAGAGGATGACAACCTCTGATGCAACAGAGACAAAAATTTGTCAAGACAAAATTTGTCCTTTGACTTTGTCAGGACAATTCTAGTTTTGTCTGCTAGTGCAGATAGGCCCTTAGTCAGTCAATCAATATAATTTGGTTTAATCAACTGAACTGATAATGTACATTGGCCATTGTAGAGAGTTTCTAAAGCTGACATTTCAAGCATTATCCCTTTGTCAGAGCAAATCTACGTTTATCACCTCAGTTAATAAAACCAACTTGTTATCATGAGGCTGAATGAAATTTGGGCAAGGTTAAAATCAAGGCATGCTGGTCAGCAGGGGTTATGCTGTGGGGGCACCCCTTTGCAATTGAAGGACCACGTAGTGCTCAGTACGTTTTTAGATCGTCGCACATCTCGACGTGAGCTGCTTGTTGTGTTCCCTCCCTCCTCTGTGGTAAGTCAATTATTGGTAAGTATAAACAATTCCACTGACTTGTCAGTGTGACAGTGCCAGGGGGGTGGACCGAGGTTGTGTCACCATGGTAACCTCCCTGCTGTGGGCAGTGAGTGCGATTGCCACAGCGCTATGGCACCTTCCTCCAAGCTCATCAGTGCCGATGAGTTTAACTCCTCCACTAATGCAGCAACACAGTCAGCCAGTCAGCTAGTACGTCAGTCACTGACTTGCTCACACAGTTAATACATCAGTTTAAATAAAATGTACAATTTGACAGACATACACTACTAAGGCACACTTTTATGCACAACAAATAGTAAGCAGATGTTCAAGGCTTTGATGAAATTGTTTGACACAAACATGTACAAAGAAATAAATCTTCCAGGCCTAGCCTTTAACTTGAAAAAAGCGGAGGACAACATTAAAAGAAAGGATAATTATATTGAGAGAAAAATTAATAGAGGGAAGTTTGGGATGAGTGGTGACCTGACCTGGCCCTCTTTTTTTCACTCTACATCACTCTACTGTAATTGTGCCTTTTATTATCATGCTCTGTGTTATTAAATGAATGCCCAGAACAGGATATTTCTACATTATAGCAAAATTATTCCAAAATGTATTACACATAGAATAGAGTTAGTAATTAAAAGTGAACCTCTTTTATAGCATGTGGCATCTGTCCTTGTACCGTTCTACAAAGGATCATGTGTTCTAGAAGAACCAGTTTAAAAGTTGATAACAGTCCTGAGATTGGCTCAGCAGCTGTAGAAGGCAATGCACACAACAACATATAATAAAATTCTTCAGCAATATCTATGAAAACATTGAAAACCATGGAGAGGCCTACATTGAAAAACATTCTTCAAATCAGAATCTCTGAGGATTTGTGCAAGAAAATTTGGAACAAGTCCTAAAGATTTTTGTGTCCCATGCTGTTTGTCCATAAAATTAATTAACTAGTGAAGTTTGTTAATCAAGAAATCAAGAACCTCATAGTTACACTTCATACACGACTGTATAGCAAATTACTAGGAGATCCTTACCCAGAGTATCAAAGCACACAAGTTTCATTTCTCTTCCAAAATTAATTGTTGGTAATAATCATATCAAATGAATGCATGTAAACATACATGTACAACAAATATGAAATGAATAAAACATCTAAAATAATTATAAAAACATGCTCACCTTTCAACCTTTCCACTTGAAGAAGAGCCTTCTCGCTGTATCTGATTGCCTTTTCCATACACCCAGAATACATGGAGTGCATTACAGTTACCTTGAAAGTTCAACATTGCAGTTATAAAGAGTAAAAAATTATTTACTGGTACATACTCCAAGGTTAATAAGTGTTTTCCTTTCTATGATCATAATAATATTCGTTACAATTAATGTTCTTTCTTTTCTCCATCCTTATTCTTACAGTAACAGGCACAGAGAGTCTAAAGCACAAAATGAATGTTTAAGTATTACAATAAAAAAGGCATTTTTCCATAAATGAGTTTGCACATCGTTCAGCTTACATCAACCCTGTAACTCCCATGAGTGATCAAGACAGAACTTCTCCTTACAATATCAATACAATGTCAAGCAGACAAGTGTTAAGAATACAGAAAATATCAACGAGGGGATTTTTAGATGATCCAATACCAAATTCTCCAAACTTACGTGATAAGAATTGTATGGCAGACAATAAGGAGAATTACTAAATGAGATCTTGGCAGTGAAAGAAGCTGTAACTTGTAATGTTGCTTAATTGACAAATTCTCCTTTTAAATACCATAGCAAACGTAAAGAGAAGAGTAAGGAGACTTGCAAACTGATGTTAATAATAATAATAATAAATAATAGTAATAATAATAAATAATAATAATAATAATAAATAATAATAATAAAAATAATAAAAATAATGAGAATACAATTTTTAAATAATTGCACTTAAGGCAAGCCTCTAAGCACTTTATAATGTGAAAGAGAGAGAAACAAATTTTTTAAATAAACTTTAAGTGCTTGAAAATCCCTACATGCAGGAAGCAGACCAGTAGGTTCTTTACAGAGCATAGCTGAGAAGTTGAACTTGGGGCAACCGAAAACAAATCTAGTGAGTAGCAGGGTGGAGGACTTGAACCTGGGACACCTGGATTACGAGTCCAGCACCCTAACCACTCATCCACACCACCTCCTCTACCTCTATGTTAGGGTGCAAAGGGTCAAATGATCAATCTTACAAGAAGTACACCAGATTTGTTATTTATATAATTATTTGATATTTTATATCTCTGTTATTTATACTGGTGTTAAATGAAGTATTAAAATTGCATCTCACAAATGACATGGAAAATCAGACCCTTACCAAATAAACCAGAACACAGAGATGCTCTTTAGTGAGCCATTCAAAGCGTTCTGCCTCATGAACTTGTGTTTCTGCAAAAACGAAATAAAAAAGGTTAAGTTAAATCAAGCTCTGAGTCTACTTCTATATATAGTTAGAGGAGTTTTGTTTTCATCTTTACTGTCTGCCACCTTTCTTAACTACTTACCTGTCCTCTGTAAACTTCTTCCTGAAAGAACTAGGCATACTTTAACTACATGAAGATAAATCTTTTCTTCAAAAAACTTTAAACAAATTTTGACCACAACGAATAGCAGATCATTAGAGTGTTGCCAAATTGTAGTATTCAGAGTTTATAACAAAGTAATATTTAGTAAGTGACACATACAGTGTAATATACACCAGCCTATGACTTTACCTACACAATCAATTAAATTGAAGTAAACATACCATCCATACTAAGAGTTGTCAAAAGCTGTATTGACTGTTGTAGTTGCTTTAAATGCGGTCTAACACTCTTTGCCTGTAAAAAGAATTAAAAAGACAATGCAATCTTGGTCTTTTTCACAGGTAGGTTATTAACAGTGAAAGTTGCAGTAGATAAAAACCATTTAAATTTGATCATGCTAACCTGAAAAGATGTTAATTTTCACCTACAAAACTTGTTGCATTTATATAAAGCCCCATACAAGTGCATACCTTCTTCCCTAGGGGACTATAATCATGGCAATATGTGGGAGTGCATGTGTTTACCTGCCCAAGTTTTAAAAAGGTCCACACTCTTAGCAATAGGTAAAACACTTGGATTGATTCTCGCTGGTAATTTGAAATGTTCCATCGTTCCAAAACACTTGCAATCATGGACAAGATCGAAGTTGCGTGATTCAATTCTTTAATCATCATAAATGCCTATTGAGAGACAAATACTTTAGGAGTTCATGGCTTTCTAAGTTTGATAGTACACTCTGTAACATTAAGTATATTCATTTAAAATGTGACCCTCCCTGGGAAAACAGACACTAAATGCTATACACTAAACAGTCCTGAAAAACAGTTGTTAAATAAGATATCAACAAAAATGCCATACAATAAGAGAAAATCCAAGAAAATTAGATCTTAAAATTCAAGGAACGCACTATTGCATCTTCTGTTTAAAAAAGTAGGTTAAGAAAATCATACCATAGCTCTGCTGAGTGCAAAAAGACATCTGTAAAAGAAATGATCACATGTTAATTTTAATTAGTTAAATTTCAATTTCACGATTGAAATTATTCACTGTGTACATGCAAAGGATTTTAATGTACTCGATTTGATCATTCATCATCTGAAAATGAACAATCCACTTGTACTTTACCAATTTGTCCAACAAATAATAATTTGATTTCATCAACTGAGATTGTAATATAAATTGGCCACCTTGGAGAGATTGTTGCAACTGGCCACTGACACCTCGCTTGGTTTTTTCCAATTTTCTATCTTGTTTGAAAGCATTGTGTCGAGTTGTGGAAACAGACTGAGTCCTTATTCTTGTGGTTGAAGCACTTAACATGACAGAGATTGTGAAGGTAAAGAGGCCAATTCACATCAACAGGTTCACTGAACCCAGTTTTTAAAACCAAATCATCTTGTAACCTCCGTTGACACAGCATCACAGTTTCTTAGGGACTTACCCCCTTTATTTTCACCAGTGAGTAGTACTTATTATGACCCCATGTAAGTGGTTTATACTGCACATGTACTAAATTAAATTATGCTAATGTCTCACTTCATATAATGTGAACAACACTGCTCTGCAAATCTCTCTCCCATTTCCAGGACTTCTGTTGCCGCCTTTAACTCTTTGTCACTGGCATGCACATCCTGAAACAAATAGAAAGTTGTCTTTCTTGTAAAACATTCATCACAAAATTCAAAATTAATTCCTCTCAAGACTCAAAATGTATCCATGGAATTACAATACATCTTTTGCTGCAGGGCAACTTGTAATACAAATCATATCATGTATAATATTTGACAACATATATAAACTTAATTCTTTAAGTATATGAAAGTGGAGTGATTCCTTTTCAATATTGGTTCATGCATAACTCACACAAAATATGGCCAACTGACAGGTACTGCACTTCATTATTAAGTGAGCATAATTATGCACTTGGCCTCACTCTGAATTAAGACTTGTTCATATTTCCCCCCCACACTTTTAAATCTTTATTTTCTATGACTGCAAAACTAATTTTTTGATTTCCATTCTGTCAAAAGGACCATTTCCAGTCCCTAGTTCCTCTACCTTGGTCCAAAGAATTATGTGACAAATAAATTATTACACAGCATGTTATTTCCTTAAGTGACAGAGTAACCACACATAACATCTCAGGCTATACGAAAAAACTTACTGCTAACTGGAAAGTTATCTTGAATTGCCAAAAAGGCAAAATACTAGCATGGGCAACCTCCAGAGCTTGACGTAAGGTAGACTTTGCTAGTTGATACTGGCCCTGAAAATCAATGTTAAGAAGTGAAATCAACAATTGAAAAATTTATTCAAGGTGGTGGAAATTAAATAACTAGGGCCTTAAAATACAGCTATTAGAAAATTCGGTTGTACATACTTGTTATGTAAAATATAAATATCAGTGACGAAAACCAAAACCATACCTGTTCTTTATAAATTTCTGTCAAAACAGACATGGCCTCCAACCGAATTTCTTCATATCCAATTCCCAGCTTACTCTGAGTTAAGTACACATGGCCTTTTGTTTGAGACTGGTTACTTTTAATTATTTCACACCTGTCTTCCCTTGTGACTACTTTTACCTGTATTAATAATACTTGCATGATACTTCTATTATAACAAATGAATTATTTTAATAACTTATAATAATTTAATAATAATTATCACTGCTAATCGCCGTCGCAAAGTACAGCAACAATGCAGCTCAACAAGGTCGAACCGAAAGCTTACAATTAATGGCGCCTCTGGCAGCCACTATACACCGTCCATGCGTGATCTTGGAGCACAGTTTACAGCCAACTGAAATCAGCCGAGTGTATGTTGGTTTTTGGTGAGGGAGGAAAAGCGGAGAACCTGGAGAAAAACCCTCAAAGCAGAGAAGAGAACCAACACAAACTCAACTCACTTATGGCATCAGGTCTGGGAATCGAACCTGGGCCCCAATGAAGGGAGGCGAGTGCTCTCGCCACTACACCATCCCTGCTTATCATTGAATTGGCTGTCAAGCTGACACACCACCAAATGCTCAGAGGTGGTCCTGCTTCTACAGCTGATTACAGATGACAGTTAACCCATCAATGACCAAGGGAGAAGTTCTCCTTACAATATCAAGCAGCCAATTGTGGGTGTTGAGAATAGCAAAAAATACATAAATAAGAGGGATGTCATTGGATCAAATACTAAATTCTCAGAACCACTTAGTTACTTTATGAGAAATGTATGGCAGAAAGTATGTAAGGAGAATTTTCATCAAGATATTGAAGGTGAAAGGGTTAAAGCACAGAATCTATGAAATCAACTTTTCAACAAATAAACACAACACATCAAGTAAGGGCATGTTTGCACTATGCAAAATTTTGTTTGTTTCGCCAAAAAATATGTCAACACAAACCATTTTCAGTGTGTGAATGATTTTTTTAACCCACCAAAATTTTCACTAGTGCAACCAAACTTCAAAGATGCCTTCAACTAGATTTGGAGGCCTACAATTTTTTGTCGGGTAAAAAAATCTTTTGTTCCTTGACAGATACCCTTCAACTGATAATCATATTTTGTAACTGAACGTAATTAGTAAGTTGTCAAATTACTCTCTCCCCATTTTAAAATGTCTCTGGAAAAAGACTTAGGGAAGTTACAATTTCAAACCAAGATTCTACAGGTCAGTGGTGGCATCAACATCTATTGAGCAAATCCCTCCAACAAATCCCTCCAACAAAACTAGAAGAAACTATTGACTAGCCACAACCAGGTTTTGTGTGGCAAGCAAACAGCAAAGAACGGTGATTAAGACACTTTGCAGAGGCATTTTGCTTTGCAATCAGTCCTTGACCAGAAACAACGTAAAAGAAAACGGACTGTCATGAAATCTCCGTATCTATTTTGACTGATTGACATAAATTTGTGGTTACATAAATAATTCGCATGTCTCAAGTGCGAACACTATTATGAAAACAAAAAATTCATCATTACAAAATTTTCAATTTTTTACAAAATACCAAACTATATTTTCAGTGTAGGGTGTTACGAAAACAAAGACTCTCGAAAACGAAGACCTAAGACCTAAGACCCGGTCTTCATTTTTGTAGTACGAAAACTAAGACCCTGTAAACAGAAAACCGTAGAAATTACAAGTTAAACACAAATTAAACAGCAGCAACGCTAAGTAAAAATTATAATACTTAACAGTACTTCACGCATTTCTTCCCATTATTATACTGCCATTTATTTTGGTGTTGATATTCTCGAGAGTTTCCTCGGGTAAACTTACCACACATAAATTATTAATCTGGAACAGCAGGAAGAATTCGAATTCTAGCCGCCTTTGATTTATAGTTAGCACTGCGTGACATAATAACAAAGAACGCATTCCAAACAGTAAATGACTCTTGGGTTCTGTCAATAAATAATAATTATGTCTACTGTATTTCTATGCAATGAGTCCAAGTTTGGAACAGACATCCCCGTCGAAGGAGTCGTCAGAATATTTTTGGGCCTCACTAAGGTTAGGCCGGCTTTATTCTGGCTTTTAAATGATGGTCTTCGTTTTTGTACTACGAAAATGAAGACCCTTTATCAAAAGTAGAAAATCCTTTGAAAGTATGATTGTAGACGTACCCTGAGCACTAATAATTGTTATTTCAGCTTTATAGTTAGCATTTGATTTATAGTTCACACTGTGTGACAGAATAACAAAGAACGCATTCTGAACAGGAAATGACTCTTGGGTTCGATCAATAAATAATCTATGTCTACTGTATTTCGTAGCTAAAATAGATTCTGACAGTCGTTAAGCCTTCTCTGCTGTAAAATTCTCGTTAAAAAGTAAGCAATTCTATTGCCGCTAATGCAGGGTCTTCGTTTTCGTAGTATGAAAACGAAGACCATTTAATAAAAGCCCGAATAATGCCTGCTTAACCTTAGTGAGGCCCTAAAATATTCCGATCGCTCCTTCGACGGGGATGTCTGTTCCAAACTTGGACTAACTGCATAGAAAAACAAATCCAAAAGCCGAAAGCAGTGGTCGCTGAAGAAAGAACAAGGTCGACAAGAAAAACCACGCGCGAACTGTCTTAACATAACAAAAGCTGAAACAATAATTACTTGTGCTCAGAGTATGTCTACAATCATACTTTCAAAGGATTTTATGCTTTTAATAAAGGGTCTTCGTTATCGTAGTACGTAGTACTACGAAAATGAAGAAGCTGCATTAGTAAAAAGAATTGCTTAATTCTTAACAAGAAATTTCCAGCAGAGAAGGCTTAACGACTGTCAGAATCTATTTTAGCTACGACATACAGTAGACATATTATTTATTGACAGAACCCAAGAGTCATTTATTGTAAAGAACGCGTTCTTTGTTATTATGTCACACAATGCTAACTATAAATCAAAGGCAGCTAGCGTTCGAATTCTGCCTGCTGTTCCAGAATAATATGTGTGGTAAGTTTACCTGAGGAAACTCTCGAGAATATCAACACCAAATTGGCTTGCATAACAAAACAGAACAGACAAGACATGCCAGCAGTACTGGCGAGTATAATCATGGGAAGAAACGCGTGAAGTGTAAAGTATTATATTACTAAACGTTGTTGCTGTTTAATGTGTGTTTAACTTATAATTTCTACGGTTTTCTGTTTACAGGGTCTTCGTTTTCGTAGTACGAAAGTGAAGACCGGGGGTCTTTCGTACTACGAAAACGAAGACCAGGTCTTAGGTCTTAGGTCTTTGTTTTCAAGGGTCTTCATTTTCTTAACACCCTTTCGGTGTAGTGCAAACACTGGGCATAACACTACATGTTGAGAGGACAAGGGTTTCCATCTGGACTATTTTGATTGGTCCATGTCTGATTGAGCCTTGGAATTATTATACTTGTTAAACTGCACGTTCAAAGTCAAATTTTTTGCATTAAATCAAATAAATCTTGTATATTCAAGTTGCAAAACCTTGAATTCTTACTTCTAAGATGAATTTCACCAGAACTCGCTCATTAATTTTCTATTAGTATGCAGCAGATAAAGTATAAACATTCTAAGAACAAAGGATACAGATTGAGCCTGGACGACCTGTTAAACGAAAAAGTGCGATCGAGATCAATGATATAAGTAATTAATACAACGAAGCAGCGACGTCTGATAAAATAAATATAACCAACAGCATTACATGTGTAATAGACCACTTTCATAAATGGCTGCCGTATAAATATTCTTTTGTTTAAATTTAAACTAGCCCTACTGCCCTCGCTTGAGATAATGTATTCTTTTAAATTTTGTACTGGAGAACGAAGCCAGTAGGGCTAATTTAAATTTAAAAAAAAGAATACTAATCCGGCAGCCATTTATGAAAGTGGTCTATTAAATGATGTATTTTTGAACATTGGACTTCCACTAGGCGATCAGTAAGAGATTCATTGTATTACTACACAATATGGTACTACCACCAGCACTTTTGATGAACAGAATTAAACTTACCGCCTTTTCTAGATGCGTCCGAGCCATGTCGATATTTTTCGTA